>NC_048227.1:63099826-63105266 GCF_002007445.2 Ailuropoda melanoleuca | reverse complement strand
CGTATCTGAGATCTGCAGGACCTTGTCTAAGCTCTTGCAATCCATTCAGCCAGCCTCACACATTGTACCATTTATCACAGAATGCTCTGTGGGTTCTCTAAGTTTCAATTATTTAAGCTAATTTCCCCAATGATATTATGAATTCCTTGAGGAGAGGCTTCCCACTGCTGAGCTCATTATAAAGACTCAGGCAGCAGTTGCTGTTACAGTGCATTTCAAGGCCCCACTTCATTTATTCATTCATTCAACAGCTATTTATTGAGCACCCACTATGTGTGATTCGCTAACAAGAATAAAAGCTTGGCTTCCTGGAGCAAGGCGTGGATTAACTCACCATGGCGTGGATTAGATCTTAAAAACGGAAGGACCTATGAGATTGTCTAGCCCAACTGTCTGATTTTACAAAAGTGCGATTGAGGATCAAAGAGAGGACACTTGGCTTTTAATTTCTTCTTCACTAACCACTTCTTTGCCTATTAAGTCATTGTAGTTTTGAAAAATAAAGAGAAAACTCTCAAATGTTTTTTAACTGAGTAAGAGTTTGCAAGTAAATTGTTTTACCATCTGCCGTGTCACTGTGTCAATGAGCCCACTCCTCTCAGGACACTGCCAGCAAATGTGCATAGCATAACCCGCACAGATCTACCAGAAAACTCACAAGAGCTCTGAGGCTGCTGTGCTCTTCTGTGCTTTTACCCCAGTGTGCAGAAAAATAAACAAAAACAAAAACAAAAAACTCCATCATAGAAACAGAGGCAGTTCGGAAATACGCGAAGACATTTTCACTTTCTTCAATGGGGAGGGCCAAGATGGTGGCTTCTGCCAGTGGTCAATCTAGACCATTGCTTAGTACATTTGAAAAGACATATCTAAGCGTTTACACAGATACCTTTGAATCAATAATATGGGACTCGCATCTAAAGACTTAATGGCTTTAATCAAACTGTTTGTTCAACTGCCTTCAATACTTCAATACTTGATCCACAAACTTATTTCAAGATTAGAATGCCAAGGTGAAGATGAACACCTCTCATACAGTGGGGCTAATGAGACACAACTTATTAATCCTACAAGAAAATCTTAATTAGACATTGGAGCACTGCTTATTTCATTGTTAAATACCACCCAATCCCTGAAGAATTGGAAAATAAATAAGGACTAAAATAGAAAGTGGTGTTATAATTAGGCCCATGAAATGAAGGCAATACTTATTTTCTCCCACATGGAAAGTATTTCCCCTAAATAACTCAGTATTAGCATTTGTAACAAATATTTGACACAAACATTCTTGAAATTGCTAGACATGTGGATATTAGGAAAATAGCAGATTATGATTCTACGGAACTCCAGTTTATTGCTGACTTTCAGCTGCAGAAATGTTCATTGTGTCCAGGTTAATTAGCAAGATGACTCATTATTTACTTCTTGTTCCTTTGGTAGTTTCTTCCTAGTAAGAGACACTAGGGTTTCATAGTGCAAGTCCATGTCTTTTGGAACTGCTTCTTTTTATTTCATTGGCACTTTTTTCAGTCTGTCCATCATACCAAAATGGAAGTGGGGGAATGGGGAACGCAGGGCTGCAGCATAAAGGGATAGTAGACATTTACTCCTGCTTCCCAAATAAAATGGTAGAACATAGCATACCCATGATACTATGCATGAGTACCAAGTTTTCCCATAATGTGTGATGTTCTAAATTTTGTTTTCATGAGTAGGTTCAGGATAAGAATAGAAAGGAAGAAAATGGAGGAAAGAAGGAGGGCAGAGGGGAGGGAGAATTCTTGAGATGTTCATTTACCTCTTTAGAATAAGTCTCCTTGCTGAGATCTAGGTGGGAAAAATGTTGTTGGCATTTTACATAAAATTACTTACAAAGTAGACTAATAAACCAGATTGTCAGATTGTGTCAATCACATCTAAACAACAACAAGCAAATTGCCTTACACAGATGGAAAATGTGTAAGATGCACAGATCTCCTGTGTAAACAACCTCAGCTAAGATCTATTGATTAATTTTGTCTTACTTATCTATTCTGTTTAAAAGCATAGCCTACATTCTTTTCACCTTCTTTTTTGAAAGAGAAAAATCATTAAAGCCTAAGCCTCACATTTCAAAAGCTTCAAGCTTTCACAGGTCTCCTAATCTTCAGCAGAAGGGGAATTATACAAGTACAGGGTTCCCAAAAAATGTCAATAACTCTCTTCCCATCACTGGAATTTCAGAAATATAGCAAGTGGACCCTGAATATAAAGGTTTGGGGAGTCAATTTAGCAATTATTCTGGTGATTACTATATCAGATAAAGTTATTAAGAGAAATGTTATTTTCTCTCCACTCATACTCAACCCCAAAAGGTGTGTTTTAAAGAGAATATTCTGGGAGCACCTGGGTCGCTCAGTTGGTTAAGCTTCTGACTCTAGATTTCCGCTCAAGTCATGATCTCAGGGTCGTGAGATCCAGGCTCCGTGCTGGGTGTGAAACCTGCCTAAGATTCTCTCCCCCCCCAAAAAAAATTATCTCTCTCCCTCCTCCAACTAGAATAGAAAGAATAGAATAGAATAGAATAGAATAGAATAGAATAGAATAGAATATTTTGAAGAATAAGAAATTAACTGGTAAAGCTAAGGTCATGAGGTTGACCAGTTGCTTCCCTCTGCTCATGCCTCAAATAATACCTCTTGCCCCAGCTATAATGAACAGGTGTTCTTATTCATAAGTAGTCATGGAATATCAAAGGGGAAGCAATCAGAATATTTGGAAACAATACAGAAGACACATACAGCCTCATCACTTCTTAGCTGTATGATGTTTGATCAGTTTAAGTTAACTTCTGAGTTCCACATTTCAAAGTGGGGAGTGCTAATTATACCTAGTAAGTTTGCTTTGAGAATTTTAGGACATAATAGATGGGAGAGGAGTGCTCCGTATAATACCAACAACAAATAAATGCACGAAAGGGACCAGGACAAGAACGAATGAAGGAAATGAATGAAAATCCATCCCTGCTCTTTTTCCAATAGCTGAGAGCACATATGCTCTTCTGCACGGATGACGAGCAGGAAGATAAGCACTACCGACTTGGAAAGGTCATCTGAACAGGAAGGAAAGATGTCACTTACTCTTGTAAATCCACATATGCCTAGATGCTATTGTCAGAAGAAAATATTAAAGGATTAATTTAATGGTTGGCTAAGAAGAATGTTTTAAACATACCTCCCTATTGCTTCCCAGCTTGCCTTGCCCTCTCTGTGTGGTAGAGTCGAAATCTCGCTCCCCTGAATCAGGAGATGTATAGTCTAGCTTCAGTTCATTAGGTGTGCTTACCTTGCATTATTCATTCATTCATCGGACCAATGTTCATCGCTCCGAAGTGTCAGGCCCTGCACAAAGAACAGCAGATACAGCAGTCTACCTCGCACCTGGCTTACATCTAGCAGGATCTCTCAACTTCTCCAGCTGGAACGCCTTCATCTGTGAGACAAAGGGAACGGGCATAATGCTCTCCACAGTCTCTTCCAGTTCTGATGTTCTGAGTCTTTTTTCTCTCTGTGGATTTTCTTTTTCTTTTTTTTTTTAAGACTTTATTTATTCATTTATTTATTTGAGAGAGAGAGAGCATGAGCAGGGCAGAGGGACAGAGGGAGAGGGAGAAGTAGATGCCCCGCTGAGCAGGGAGCCCAGTGCAAGGCTCCATCCCAGGACCCTGGGATCACAGCCTGAGCCAAAGACAGCTGTTTAACCGACTGAGCCACCCAGGCGCCCCTCTCTCTGTGGATTTTCATTCTTTATTCTTCTCCAAAGACTCAGAGTCTTCATGGTGATCTTTCCCTCTTCATTAAATTATGAAATATTTATAAGTATGTGTGTGTGTATATATACACACATAAACATGTCAGTACAAATATACACATATGTATATAGAATATGATCTATTTCCTAAATAGAATTCCTCCATTCAATTCATTCATCACACATTTTTTGAGATTTGTTGAGGAAAGACACTGTGCTGTTATTTGTGGAGGTATATATACACAGACAGGCATGTTGAACAGTCCCTGTTTTCTAAGCACTTATAATGTAAAGAAGAGACAAAATATATTCACAAATAATAAGATACCAGAATCCTCCTTTAGAAGAAAAAAGAAATCTTTTTCGTTGATAGGACCAGAGAAGGTTTCTTATAGACAGTGGGGCTAACATGAGTCTGGAAGAAAGAATAGGATTTTGATAAGCAAAATGAAAGATAAGTAGGACATAGTATGAGCAGAGGAAGAGAATAAGGACAGGGTTTCTGAAAAAATACTGCCCATGATGGACATTTCACGTGCGAGACACGAGAGATGAGGTTCTTAGAGAACATTGATGCCACATGTGAATCACAATGCCAAGTTCAGGCGCTGGAACTTTACACCCTTTGCTAGCACTGCCTAAAAGGGTATAATGCAAGCCATATATATAATTTCTAAACTTTAGTGACTTCATTAAAAAAGATAAAATGAACAGGTGAAATTGATTTTAGTGATGTATTTCCTTTTACCCAGTACAAGCAAAATATCTTCTTCAAAAAAAAAAAGATGATTTTATTTATTTATTCATGAGCGACAGAGAGAGGCAGAGGCTGGCTCCCTGTGGAGCAGGGAGCCCAATGCAGGACTCAGTCCCAGGACCCCAGGATCATGACCTGAGCTGAAGGCAGATGCTTAACCGACTGAGCCACCCAGGCATCCAAGGAAAATAATCTTCTTAACACATAAACAAGAGAAAACATTATTAATGAGATATTTTGTATTCTTTCTATACTACGCCTTTGAAAACCATGGGTACTTAACACTTTCGCCACATCTCACGTTGTCTTTGTGGCTCTTGACTTGTGACTGTCATTCTGTGCCATGTGACTTCAGGCTCCAGGGAGGCACTGNCTCTAGATTTCCGCTCAAGTCATGATCTCAGGGTCGTGAGATCCAGGCTCCGTGCTGGGTGTGAAACCTGCCTAAGATTCTCTCCCCCANTGTGCCATGTGACTTCAGGCTCCAGGGAGGCACTGCTGGGTTTTGAGATGGAGAGTGGCTCAGCTAAAGCAATTTTTTGGCAGCTGAATAAATTTTTAGTATGCAGAGTGGACACAAGAAGGGGAGATGATCCTGTTGAAATTATCTGGGTTTGAAGTGATTGGGGACGGACTATGGTGGTCAACTCGCAGATTACACAAGTTTGAGAGAAATGTCAAGTTTGCACAGTCCAGTTGAAGAACACAGTAGTGAGCAACAAGCCAGTTCCTACAGTTAAAGAAAAAGCAGATATATTCTTTTGCATCACCTGATTTTATCTCAGTGGACCTGAGCCTCAGTTTTACAGATGTGGATCCTACATCTATTAATGAACTGTGCCAGCTTCGGGGGCATATATATCCGTATATATGGATAGTTGTTCTTTTTTTTTT
>NC_048227.1:62950223-63097563 GCF_002007445.2 Ailuropoda melanoleuca | reverse complement strand
GACAGAGATAGAGACAGCCAGCGAGAGAGGGAACACAAGCAGGGGGAGTGGGAGAGGAAGAAGCAGGCTCATAGCGGAGGAGCCTGATGTGGGGCTTGATCCCACAACGCCGGGATCACGCCCTGAGCCGAAGGCAGACGCTTAATGACTGCGCCACCCAGGCGCCCCTGGATAGTTGTTCTTAAAGACAGTAATTCAGCAATAACATGGGGAAAGTAGACATCTATACAACAAAGAGCAAAAGCTTTGGAACACAAAAGAGGGAATATACAATTCTGCCTGGAAGAATCTAGAAAAGGCTCTTGGGGGAAGTGACATCTGAGCTGAATATTGAAAGATAAGTACAATTTCTGCAAGTGGAAATAGAAGAGTGGAAGGAAGAACACGAGGTTAATTAGGAAGGTATCTGGCATGTCTTTGAAATACTGAATATTTGCCAAAGGTAGGGTCCGTGTGGGCATGTCTTAAGAAATGAAGCTGGAATTGTCCACAATAGCTAAATCGTGGGAGGAGCCGAGATGCCCTTCAACAGATGCCTGGATTAAGAAGATGTGGTCCATATATACAATGGAATATTACTCAGCCATCAAAAAGAACAGTTTCTCAACATTTGCAGCAACATGGCTGGAGGAGATAATGCTAAGTGAAATAAGTCAAGCAGAGAAAGACAATTATCATATGGTTTCACTGGTTTATGGAACATAAGAAATAGGAAGATCGGTAGGAGAAGAAAGGGAAGAAGAAAGCGGGGGTAAACAGAAGGGGGAATGAACCATGACAGACTATGGACTCTGGGAAACAAACTGAGGGCATCAGAGGGAAGGGGGGTGGGGGAATGGGATAGGCCGGTGATGGGTATTAAGGAGGGCACATATTGCATGGTGCACTGGGTGTTATACGCAAGTAATGAATCATGGAACTTTACATCAAAAATTAGGGGTATACTGTATGGTGACTAACATAATATGATAAAAAATATTAATAACAAAAAAGAAATGAAGCTGGAGAGAGGAAAGAGAAATCGGGGGTGGGAGAGGTCGTCATCTAATTAAACGCACAGTGTCCCACAGTGCTGCGGAGACCTGGAGCGTCATCTAATAGAGAAGCCACTTCAGACCCACAGGCGTATTGGGGAACACGGATTTAGCTTGAGAAAAAAGACACAGAGGGGTCAGTTTCTAAGGGAGTAATATGAAGACAGTAGCTTGCACATTATAACTCAGAGTACTACTTGGTGTCAGACGTAATGATCTGCCTTTTCACTGAAGGGTATTCGACATTTCACTAAATTGACCTTTTCTTGCCAATAGCAAACGCAATTGCATTATTTTCTCTGTTCAAAGTTTAAGCATAAGAGCTAGCATTGTTAGGGGTACAGTGTATTCTCTTGAAGGTGAGCTTTTGCTGTTTGGTGCTCAGTACTCCCTGAGAAGAAAGCTTCTGGGGAAAATCACTACTGCTTTTTTTTTTTTTTCTTAAAGCTACAGATGATGGGGAAATATGCCTATATTAGTTTTTTAATGCTGCACAACAAATGACTGCACACATAGAGACATAAAACAGCACCCATTTATAAGCTCACAGTTCCATAGGACCGGAGTGCAGGTGTAGGGGCACCTGGGTGGCTCAGTCGATTGGGCATCCAACTCTTGATTTCCGCTTGGGTCGTGATCTCAGGGTTGTGAGATGGAGCCCTGCAGCGAGCTCTGTGCTCAGCAGGGAGTCTGCTTGAGATTCTCTCTCTCCCTCTTCCCCTCCCCCATTCTCTCTCTCTCTCTCTCTCTAAGTTAATAAATAAAAATCTTTAAAAAAAGAAAAAAAGAAAAGAAAAGAAAAGAAATGAGCTAAAATTCTGTCCAAACAGGTAGAAAATATAAAACATAGGATAAGGGTTATAGAAAATAGAATGAGAAGGTTTAACATAAATTTCATCAGCTTCAGAAGGAAGTAGAAATAACAGAAAAAAGGAATCCTCAATGAGATGATGATTCCTATTTTTTACAAATTTATTGAAACATATGAATCCTGAGAACCAGGAAACCTAGTAAATGCCCAATCAGATAAATGAAAGTTTCTTCGACACCAGGACCTGTAGTAAAGCTACAGATCTCCAAAGTGAAAGAGATCTTAAAAGCAGTGTGGAAAGATACATTGCTTTGAAAGAACTGACAGCCTGATTGTCAACTTGAATCGGCACTAATGGAAACTGGAACACAGTGGTATAATATATTTAATGGAATGTGTTTCAAGATAATAACCACTTCCCTTGAATTCTGTACCCAGACTTCCTTATAAAAATGAGCATAAANCACAGTGGTATAATATATTTAATGGAATGTGTTTCAAGATAATAACCACTTCCCTTGAATTCTGTACCCAGACTTCCTTATAAAAATGAGCATGAATGATATGTAGAATTTAAGAAATAAGGCAGAGGATCATAGGGGAAGATAGGAAAAAATGAAACAAGATGAAACCAGAGAGGGAGACAAACCATAAGAGACTCTTAATCATAGGAAACAAACTGAGGGTTGCTGGAGGGGAGGGGGGTGGGGAGATGGGGTAACTGGGTGATGGACACTGGAGAGGGTATGTGTTGTAATGAGCACTGGGTATTATATAAGACTGATGAATCACAGACCCGTACCCCTGAAACAATATGTTAATTAATTAAATTTAAATTTAAAAAATAAAATTATAAATTATAAGTAAATTCTTAAAAAATGAGTGTGAAAAAAAGACATTCATATTTAAACACAAAGTCAGTGAAGTTCACCTAAAGACTTTTCCTACAGGCAATTCTGCTTCAAATAAAAGGTAATGATCCAAATGTTTATTGTATTAAACAGTAACGATAGTAAAAGTATCCAATTAGGGGGAATATTCAGGCTAAGATGATAATCAGGCTAAAACTAAAATAACATAACTGTTAAGAGGCCAGGCTTAGAAATAATAAGATTCCTGATTCTGCCACTTGGGCAAGTTTCTTTAAATGGTTATTGACAGTAACCAACTTCACAGAGCCATTTAAAGGGATCATGTATGTTAAGTACTTAATACTCAACATATTAACTTAGTGTAACTGGCTCCACGAAGTGCCCAGTAAGTCATATCTACCACTATTACTCTTAATGATCATCTAAGAAAATTCTGGAAATTTGGTTTGATTTGCTAGTCAAAAAACAAACGGACACAGGAATCACCTAAGTACTCGTGCAGATCCGTTACCTAGCACATGGGAGGTACTGATCAAGACGCTGTCCTTGACTGAACTCCAGGCAGGTTCCTTTGGGCCCTCTTCTCGGTGAGGCCTCAACCTTAGTCCTTAAGGATTGCAGACACACAGCACAAACACTTTCATCCCCCCTCCCCCCTGCCAGCACACCACACACACCACACACACACACACACACACACACACACACACACACACTAAGAGACTTGCCTAGACTCTAGCTTGGCTTCAGGAAGCCTCAGGACATGTCCCTAGGATAACCCCAACCCTCCTTAAAATGCCTGCCTGCAACTCAGTGCCATCAGTGGAATTTACTGTTTATTCCAGTCAAAACCTGACACGGGCCCATGAACTCCCTCTTGAAGCAGTGAGTAGAAAACTTAAAATTATAAATCCTTCCTCTTGAGCCTTTGAGATACAAATCTACCACCCAGAACTGTCTCCTCAAGTATCTGGAATTGCAGACCTCCAGGGAGGTAGCTCTCACTCTCTTGCCTCCCCGTCCCTGGGGGAGAGTAATTTGTTGGGTGCTTCGCTCCAGTTTGCAAAACTACTACCTGTCCTGGGGATATAAGAACTATGTTTTTCTTCCAGATAAGCACCAGTTAACAAACCCAGGTGGCTTAATCACAGTGACCGACCCCGTTCCCGCTCAATAATTGTTCACTTTCCCAGCTCTACTGGAGCCCCCTCCCTTCCCTGCCCACTCCCTCGTTCTCCCTCTTATTTGAAACTCCCAGTCACCTCTGCCCATCAGAGGTAAGCTCAGTTCTATACTAACATCTCTCCCCTGCTGCAGTCGTAGTACTGAAAAAAATCTGTCTTAACCACCTTTAGCTAGTGTCCAATTTTTTTTTCTTTAACACTTCAGTAAACGAGGACTTTATTATGACATCTCAGCACATTCGCCTGGTCCCAGTGAAGTTGTTTGCCTCCCGGTGCTGACTGCTTTACCAGCGCCTATTTTCTTTATGTTCTGAAGATGATTACTAGCCTAAGAGGCCTTACTGAACACTACCTCTTAAAACCCATCTTTTTAAAAATACTAATTTTGGAAGAGAACATTTTAGTAATTTGTTATTTCAAACTAAGTTTCAGCTCACTAGTAGTTCAACAGCTACAAATCTTTCAAGAATTAGATCATCCTAATGGGGTAAACAGGTAAAGAAAGAAGTACTACCTGTTTTTCCCTTTGGGAAGTAAAAATGGAGGAAGATATTTCTGCAATCAATATGAAATGTCACAGCATTTGTTTGCTGAAGGGGAGGAAATTGTACTGCTGGCAAAAGGAAAATGAGATGCAAGAAGGCAGACTAAGGCAAAAAAGCGGATGAGTGGTGCCTCGGGCTGGGGGAGAGATGCGGAGGGGGAGCTACTCAAGGGCAGTGTGTCTTTTCGGAGGGGGGGATGTTCTAAAATTGATTGTGGTGTGGTTGCACAACTCTAAATATACTAAAATCCATTGAATTTATATTCTTAAGTGAGTGGATTGCATGGTATGTGAATTATATCTCAATAAAGCTGATAACAATAAAAAAAGAATAGTGTCTGATAATAAGAAATGTAGGTTAATCTAAACCAGCAATAATTGTGCAAAATGGTAATAATGATAATATTGTGTAATTTACAAGGAATTGAGGAATCAGGCTAGAATGAAAATCCTGACCAAAAGTATACATATTAGTTGGGAGAAGGTGATTGGAGTTAATGTTCTGAATTCACAATTGGCATAACAGTTGTTATACTCAGGAGTTATTCAATTAGCTGGTTTATTTCCTCTTTTTCTATTCTTGATGAGTCTATTATAATCTTTATCCTACTGGGATATTTTTCTGAGAGGAACTGATGATCCAACCAGAGAGACACAAAGAATATTAACACTTGTTCATTCTAGATTACTTTATATCTCTTTCCTTCTTTCCAAGTCTTACGCTTTAACAAAAATTACATTAGCACTCTTTCAAAACCTGTAGCATCCAAGGATTAGATTTGCACTAATGAGTGAACACCAGGTCCTGATACTAAAAGTAATGCCACGCCTTCATAGAGAGAGGATGGATTTTCCCAGCATAAATACTGAAGTTCAATACAGCTATATTTTATTTTAAACTCTGCCAGTCATTAGCTAGGTGGACATGGGTGCCATACCTGAACCAGGCATTGACTTTCTCCTGTATAGAATGGAGAATAAAGTAAGTATTGTTGTCCCTGGTGTCTTTGTTGTGAAAATCCAGTAAAATAATGTTTAAACTAGAACTTTAAAAACTGTAAAATGCCGCACAAATGAATAGTAGCATTATGAATTGTGCCTTTATGATGATTAAGTAGAGAATAGGAAATCTTTCTGTAAAGGTTTCAGGAGGTTGTACCCATTCAAATTTCTCTAAATTTTACACTAAATATGTTGAATTTTCTGAGTCTAACTTGGTAACTTAAACATGTGCATTCATATTTATGTGTAATCAGTCTACTAATGGTTTAATTCTTCGCTTAAGATGTTTAATATTAAATCAGCATCATTCTTAGTTTTTATAAAAGTATATAGCTTAGTGTTAGATTAAAAGAGGAAGAAGTCTCTGCTGAAAAAGAATAATGAGAACTCCAATCAAATAAAAAATTAATGATAAAAGTACCACCATACTTTTAATTTATTTATGGCATTAAAAGACATCATTTCGGGGCACCTGGGTGGCACAGCAGTTAAGTGTCTGCCTTTGGCTCAGAGCGTGATCCCGGCGTTATGGGATCGAGCCCCACATCAGGCTCCTCCGCTATGAGCCTGCTTCTTCCTCTCCCACTCCCCCTGCTTGTGTTCCCTCTCTCGCTGGCTGGCTCTATCTCTGTCAAATAAATAAATAAAATCTTTTAAAAAAATAAATAAAAATAAAAGACATCATTTCTTCGATCCTCACCAAAAACAAAACATTTGTGGGGAAGGAAGTAAGACTTGAAAATTGACTTTCTGTGTGGTAGTGAATATTACACCGAATTTTACTGGGGGGTGTGACAAGTAGAACGAATATTACTATAAAATTGACTTTAGCTATGCAAGGCAGAGGGAAGAGCTTATCCAGTTAACTTGACCTTTTTAACAGCATGAGCCTGAATTACTGGAATGAGCTGCTTGGACCATGGTATATTAACTAAAACACCTGTATATTTGTTACCTCTCCAACTCACACTTTTCTATATAAACACAAAATTAGAGAAGGAAAGATACTACTTCTAAACTCACCAGCAGGACAATTTCCTAAACTCCAACAACTCTTTAATAATGCGAAAAGAAACTCTCGGGGGAGAGACCCCCTTCTTCCATAAACATTAGTTACATATAGCAATGAGATACTGAGATTAAGAGTAATTGGAATTCTATGCCAAAACACAATTCAGTTCCCATCTCTTTCCTTAAGACATTATTCTACTAAATGAGACCCCTGAACAGAAGCAGAATTAACTGGCTCCTTTTAAGTTCGATCATTACAAATGCAAAATGAGTATCTTCCTGCAGACAGAGAGCCAGAGGACTACTCAAGCTAAGACAATAATGGTAGCTGCGTGTGATAAATTATGTATGCATGATATCAAAAGCTGAATGAAGGGAAGAAATGGAGAACCCATTTGAAAATTTGGAATTTGCTCAAAGCTGCTCCTGCAGTATTTCCCAGGAGGGTAAGCACTAAGCACGGTGCAGTAAGAAACTCTGCAGTTCTGTATAATTTATCAACTTTTTTCCTTTTCATTTCTAGCATTGACCCTTCATGGTTAACTGAAGAAACAAAGAGCTAAATAGCTTCCTTAGCCATTTGATAGAGCAATTATGAGCATCCTGACTGATACATTTTCTGCTTAATCTACTAACAAATGGTGTCCATTTTCCTCGTAATCTACACCCTATTTCCACATTCGACTTGACACACGCAGAACCCAGCTTCCATGCCCTTGTTCTTGTGACTCTCTTCATTTGTTTCTTTCTCATTACAGCTCTCTTATGTGATCGTTATAATAGAAGAAAAGCGAATTCTTCATGACAATTTTCCTCAGCTGCCCTTGGTTAATTTTTTCAGAATGTGATTGCTGTGGGTTCCCTGACAGCTGGGCAAATTGAAAGCTAATCAGTAGAATCTTTCTTAAGTGTCGGTATCTTTTCAAAGAAATTTCATGTCTTAGAATGAGAGGATTGTTTTTCACAGGAATAGGCAGTATAATATGATGTAGCCATCTTGAAAGGGGTCAAACTTTAAAACGGGGGGATAATAAGAGAAATTGAGATTTACCTCAGGCACTAATTTCCCCCCACTGCAATTGTCTTTACTTCCTTATCCATTAATCTATCATTATAAGAATACTCATTTAGTGCTCAACTGGTGGCATCTTTTAGAGTAAGAGAACTTCAGACCCAGAAGGGATTGCTGAACTCATCCCTTCAAAGCCCTTTCTTTCTTGGGTGAAAAAAAACAAAAGATATGGGAGGTTAAATGATTTAACCACAGTCGCATAGCAGGCGGGTAACTTAATTTGAACTTCCTGGGGATTTTTTGCCATGAAGGGAGGAGGGGATGGGATGGGGAGATAGTTTCCTGCTCATGGGAGGAGTAGATGCCTATAGTCCTTAGGTCTCCTTGTTTTCCCATCTGTATGTTAGAGATGATGACACTGCCCTCTTCATTTCACAGGATTCCGCCCCCCCCACTAATCTGTCGTAATGAAACCCCTATGCTGTTGTGTGTGCATGTGTGTGTACGTGTGTGTGTGTGTGTGTGTGTGAACCTCATCCTTGTATGGTACTTGCTCTATTGTGGATATTGTACTTAGGACTGTAAAGCTTCGTGTGTCCTACTACAGATAAAGGACTGGTATCCAAGATCTACAAAGAACTTCTCAAACTCAATACACGAGAAACAAATAAACAAATCATAAAATGGGCAGAAGATATGAACAGACACTTTTCCAATGAAGACATACAAATGGCTAACAGACACATGAAAAAATGTTCAAAATCATTAGCCATCAGGGAAATTCAAATCAAAACCACACTGAGATACCACCTTACGCCAGTTAGAATGGCAAAGATAGACAAGGCAAGAAACAACAATTGTTGGAGAGGATGTGGAGAAAGGGGATCCCTCCTACATTGTTGGTGGGAATGCAAGTTGGTACAGCCACTCTGGAAAACAGTGTGGAGGTCCCTTAAAAAGTTAAAAATTGAACTACCCTATGACCCAGCCATTGCACTACTGGGTGTTTACCCCAAAGATACAGACGTAGTAAAGAGAAGGGCCATATGCACCCCAATGTTCATAGCTGCATTGTCCACAATAGCCAAATCATGGAAGGAGCCGAGATGCCCTTCAACAGATGACTGGATTAAGAAGCTGTGGTCCATATATACAATGGAATATTACTCAGCTATCAGAAAGAACGAATTCTCAACATTTGCTGCAACATGGACGGCACTGGAGGAGATAATGCTAAGTGAAATAAGTCAAGCAGAGAAAGACAATTATCATATGATTTCTCTCATCTATGGAACATAAGAACTAGGATGATCGGTAGGGGAAGAAAGGGACAAAGAAAGGGGGGGTAATCAGAAGGGGGAATGAAACATGAGAGACTATGGACTATGAGAAACAAACTGAAGACTTCCGAGGGGAGGGGGGTGGGGGAATGGGATAGACTGGTGATGGGTAGTAAGGAGGGCACGTATTGCATGGTGCACTGGGTGTTATACGCAACTAATGAAGCTTCGAACTTTACATCGGAATCCGGGGATGTACTGTATGGTGACTAACATAATATAATAAAGAAAATCATTAAAAAAAAAAAAAAGCTTCGTGTGTCCTGAAGGCAGACACCTCGTTCAGTATTGGGCACCCAGGGAAGATATGGGCCCCAGGGAAGACCACGGAACTGAAAGAGGTAAAGAGGAGTGGAATTCCCAGCTCTGTAAGAAGACGTGAAGAGTTGTGTTCTTACATGATGGCCTTCAGACAACGTCCGCTTCTTGAAGCCAAGCGCCTGGAAAAAGAAAGAGGTGCCGCTATGCAGAAATTTGGCCAGCGCACAAGGCTGGAAGGCCTGACTGTGGGACTGTATACGTGATTTGTACAGCCCAGTGGAAAATGAAAATGTGGGGCCTCTTGTTCAGAAATTGAGAATTTCTGACAAGGGAGCATTAAGCCAAGCATGGGATCCTTCTGAGTACAGAGCCCCAAACAAATGCACAGGTCATGTACCCATGATGCTAGTCCTGTTTGGTCACAAGCACCCAATTTGGCAAAGTCTGGTCTAAATAGGCTCAATGAAGTCTTCACTCAGCCAAGGGTTTTGAAAAGAGGAGTCTTGTTAAAGGAAGAACAGTACCTCTTAGAGAGTGGTTTGCCTGTAACAACTTGGATAGGAGGCAAGGACCATCCATTGGGAAAGCGGACCTTTGGGCCAAGAGATGAGTCTCTGAGGTCCAGCAGACCCTGTGCTTGTGGGGATTCTTCCTTCACTGCCCTCTAAGAGGATCTGGGCTCTTGTTTAAGGAAAGATGCAGTTTCCTTACACTTTTGTCAAGAATTGGCCCTGAATACTAGAACCCTACAACAGGCATGGTCTGTGTGGCTCTTGTTCTCCATGTTATTCTTGGTGTCTGCAGTGCCTGGCCCATGGTAGGTATTCTGTCAATGTTTGTTGACCCGTGACATAGGTGGTTATCTTAGTGTCAGCATTTGGTGGAGCCCTTCTGGCCTTGAAAAGAAGATCTGAGAGTCAAAGGAAGGAGGTATCCCTGGTAATAAAAAGAGGAAAGTTTTGAAGCATGTTAATAATACTGCAATTTAAGAAAACGTTAGCCTGCCGAGACTGGACAGCTTTTGGTATAGTTTTGCATACAAACTAATTATAGATTATTTTATAGATTTGTTCACTCTTTATAAGATTTTTAAAGAGCTTTTGCTATCAAAGTTACTATGAATAATGGCACTGCATTTTTTTGAAGTTCTGTTATTTAGAGAACATAGGCAGTGGCAGATGCAGGGAGAAACTGGGAGGAGGTGCTAAATAAAAGCTGAGTAGAAAGACCTAGAAAAGTGAAAACAGAAAGGGGTTTCAGGGGCCTCAGAAATGAAAACAGACCCCTACAGAAAGGCAGGAGTCTGAAGAGGCTAAAAGAGAAGGGGAACATGAGAGGGACGCCCACCTTCTTTCCATGACTGCACCCCGTATCACACTGCACATGCGCTGGGCACTCAGCAAAGACCTGATTAATGACTGTGCCCAGGAAAAATGAATGGAGCATGACCATTGGCGTGCTCGTAAATATTCAACAACCAGCTCTTGGGGAGAGGGATGATTTCTAGTAATTGTCAATTTCAGTTGTGTAACTCCTTTCTCCCTCCGTGTCTAGTGTTGAGCTACCAACATGAATTCACTGAATGTGGAATTAGGAAGAGATGCACAGTCGTATCTTCACTGTACAGATGCAATAGACTTAATCTCCAAGCGTAGATGATAGTAAAATGTAGTATGATAATTGGGAAATAATGGGATTTTAAATATTTATTGCCTTTGTTTTAATTTATTTAATCATGAATTCCTGGACTGTAATGCTTAATCATGGCATTGACAACTGGCCTGCCAAGTACAAACCAGCTCCAGCACTCCAATGGATGGGCCATCACTGGACGCTATTGATGTCATGTAGAAAGAGCTTTTCCAATTCTTATTTCTTTAAAGAAACTGAGGAAAGAAAAGTAAAATATGAGACAGGATAAGAAAAGAAATGTAAGTTGCTTTGCATGCTGAAGTTTGTAGACGTAGGTGTTGGGGGCTGTGTGGAGCTGCCGTGGAAGGAGCATGGGGCCTTCTAAACCCATGTGGATGATAGGAACACATTAAAGTGTATTGAGCCTGAAGGCAACATGAGCACATTTCTGTTTAGACAGACCACTCTGGCATCAGTACGGAGAATAAATTGAGGCAGGAACAAAAGTAATGGTGGGGAGACCAGCTAGGAGCCCATAATACTCTAAGGAAAAGGAACATGGCCTGAAGCAAGGCAGTCACAGATGATAATGCAGAACAGTAGGTAGAGTCTAGTAATATTTTGGAGGCAGAATTTTACCGCTGAATGGATGTGAGGGGCCAGATGGAGCCGAGAAGGAACTCTGAGGTTTTCAGTTTGGGCAACCCCCTGGACAGAGAGGGTGGCATTCACTGAGATAGAGAGGGGAAGAGGTGACAAAGGTAGGATGGGGATGGAGTGATAATGAGAGGTCAGTAACATACTTAACCAAGATCTTACAGAGATCAGCACAGAAGAATCTGAATCAAGCAGCAGTAGAAAGCCATGTTAGTTTGATAATATACTATAAAATGTATCAAAAGGAAAGTCAGTTTTTGAATTATTGTGAGAACAGGTGAGGTTCCCATGATTCTGGTTGGTTTTTAGAAATGGTATGGTGAGGAGCCTCCATACTGTTTTCTGCAGTGGCTGTATCAGGTTGCATTCCCACCAATAGTGCACGAAGGTTCCTTTTTCTTCACATCCTTGCCAACACTTGTGGTTTCTTGTGGTTTCGATTTTAGCCATTCTGACAGGTGTGGATGGTATTTTGTGGNCTGGTTTTTAGAAATGGTATGGTGAGGAGCCTCCATACTGTTTTCTGCAGTGGCTGTATCAGGGTTGCATTCCCACCAATAGTGCACGAAGGTTCCTTTTTCTTCACACCCTTGCCAACACTTGTGGTTTCTTGTGGTTTCGATTTTAGCCATTCTGACAGGTGTGGATGGTATTTTGTGGTGCTTTTGATTTGCTTCTCCCTGCTGACGGGTGATGTTGAGCATTATTTCATGTGCCTGTTGGCCACTGTGCAAAATCTTTGTGGAGGTTCCTCAAAAAAGTAAAAATAGAATTACCAAATGATCCAGTAATTCCACTACAGCATATTTACCCAAAGAAAATGAAAACAGTAATTCGAAAAGATATATGCACCCCTATGTTTATTGCAACATTATTTACAATAGCTAAGATATGGAAGCAATCCAAATGTCCATCGATAGACAAATGGATAAAGAAGAGGTGGTGTATATATACAATGGTATATTACTCCTACATAAAATGAATGCAGTCTTGCCATTTGCAGTGATGTGGATGGAGCTAGAAAGTATAATGCTAAGTGAAAAATGTCATCAGAGAAAGACAAATACCATATGATTTCACTCATATGTGGAATTTAAGAAGCAAAACAAACAAACAAAGAGACAACCAAAAAACAGATTCTTAAATATAGAGAACAAACTGGTGGTTACCAGAGGAGTGGGGGGAATGGATGAAATAGGTGATGGAAATTAAGAGTGCACTTTTCATGATAAGCACTGAGAAAGGAATTGTTAAATCACTATTCTGTACACCTGAAACTAATATAACACTGTATGTTAACTATACTGGAAATAAATCTATAAATAAATATAGATTTATTTAAAATAGATAATCAATCAAGGACATGTTACAAATGACCTCACTGCTCCTTCAATGCAAGAAAAAACAAAAACTGAAAGGACGATAAGGAAATTTTTAAAAAGTTGTAAGTAACATAGCAACCAAAACAACAGAAGAAACGAAAGTAAAAGAAATGGTATAATGAATATGTAAACCACTTTGCAAGGTATTAAAAACGTTATTTTTCTGTAAGAAGAGTACCTTTCATTTTCATCATCATTATCATCCCTTATTAATATTTTCCCTTTGTTTTATCAGGTTCAAACCATCCAAAATACCCCCATCACCTGCCCCTCCGTGGGAACTCTTTTTTTCTTTTACTTTTTCTCACCTCCCCGTCTGCTACTTCAAGGTTCAACAGCATGTAATCCGGGTGTCATTAAGTGGGTTTGTCTGCTCTCATCAATCAATAAACAAGTATTTATTAAGAGTCTCCCAGGTGAGCATCCAAAGCTCCAGGAGAGGCATTGTAATCAAGGGGCCACGTTCTTTGGGGTCAGCTAATTCTGAATTTAAATTCTCCTTCTGCAGTTACCAGCCATATGCCATTGGGTAAATAATCTGCTCATCTCTCTGCTCTTGGGTTTCTATCAGAGAAAATAAAATAGGGGCGCCTGGGGGACTCAACTGGTAAGCATCTGCCTTCGGCTCAGGTCATGATCCCGGGATCCTGGAATCAAGCCCTGCGTTGGGCTCCCTGCTCAGCGGGGAGCCTGCTTCTCCCTCTCCCTCTGCTGCTCCCCCTGCTTGTGCTCTCTCTCTCTGTGTCTGTCAAATAAATAAACAAAATCTTTAAAAAGAAAGGAAGGGAGGGAGGGAGGGAAAGAGAAAGAAAGAAAGAAAAAGAAAGAAAGAAAGAAAGAAAGAAAGAAAGAAAGAAAGAAAGAAAGAAAGAAAAAGAAAGAAAGAGNTGTCAAATAAATAAACAAAATCTTTAAAAAGAAAGGAAGGGAGGGAGGGAGGGAGGGAAAGAAAGAAAGAAAAAGAAAGAAAGAAAGAAAGAAAGAAAGAAAGAAAGAAAGAAAGAAAGAAAAGAAAGAAAAGAAAGAAGAAAAAANAAAGAAAAAAAGAAAGAAAAAAAGAAAGAAAGAAAGAAAGAAAGAAAGAAAAAGAAAGAAAAAGAAAAGAAATAAAATAGATAATACTTCACAGCTCCATTGTATAACATGAGAGAACNAAAAGAAAGAAAAAAGAAAGAAAGAAAGAGAAAAAGAAAGAAAAAGAAAAGAAATAAAATAGATAATACTTCACAGCTCCATTGTATAACATGAGAGAACAAATGTGAAGGAAAGTAACAGAAAGCATACTGCTCAGTAAGTGTAGTCCTGTCCGCTTCAGAAGGCTGTTGCTCAATGAGGTAATACTCAACAGACAGTGGGGATTTCCTTGGAATAATTCTACTATGTGAGTTCAGTCCTTTTTAATCAACTTCACTGCTATTGTTTCTGTTACTGTTTTTACTGCTACCAGGGGCCTGCTGTAACCATGTCTACAAGCTTTTGAGCAGCACTTGAACATATCTTTATTATTATTTTTTTTAGTTCCCTTATTTCTTTGTTTCAGCTTGGGAATCATTTGTTTCTTTGCCTAGTGCTGCTTTCAAGAAACAGCCAGATGTCTATACAATGTGTCGTTTCTGGCCACATACTCTGTTATTTAGATACTCTGCTTTGTTCTGCTAAGATACCGTGTCTATTAAAGCTTTAGTAATCTGGAGAAACTGTAATTGTGCTGAACTTGGCACACCAAATGAAAAACACCGAGAGATTAAAAACCGGAGATGAAGGAGGGCTTAAATGTCGCTGTAGGTCTTTAACCTTTTTTTTATACATAAAAAGAAATAATAAAATTTTTAAAAACTTTAATTTCATGTACATGGCCTATTACCAGTATGATTGCCGGATGAAAGATTATTAAGATATCCATTAAAGCTTGCATAGCTAAAGGGAAGGAACCTGGGGGTGGGAGGAGCAGTTCACTTTCTCCCCAGTTTAATATTAATTTTGGCAAACCTTGGGTGCTGTGGCTTCTCTTTGGCTTATATGCTCAGACCAAGAGCAACAGCCCCCAGCTTTGAAGACCCCACCCTGTCAGATGCTCAAGCATTTCATGAGGGTGCGGAAACCGAAGAGGCAGCTTGAATGTTAAATCAACCACGTACCTTTGGTCTTCCCTGAGCTGGCTTTATTCAGGGGCTGCTAGGGTACTGTCTCTTAGTATATAGTCTAAGACTGATTACAAAACAGAAGGAGATTTCACTTCCTGTGTCCTAGAGATACTTATTAGAAACTAGTGGCTTCGCTTCTTCATTTCTGAAAAATTCCATGAGCTTTCTGCCTAACACAGTAAATGTTAACTTTCTGTCTTTGTTTTTGGTAATTCTTTGCTTTGCCATACTTTGCCATCTCCCTTTGAAGAGAGAATATAGCATTAGGATTCCAATATTTAACAGTAGTTTCCATTGAAAGTTACTTATATTTAAAAAGGCTGATTTTTTCACAATCTAATTATATTATTAATGAGAACTGCATTTATTTTATTCTCTTCCTCTTGAAAATGCATTGCAAGGACAAATATATCTGCCTCCTGAAGATACTTGTTATTCTGCATTTTTGTAACATGCTCGAATATTCATAAAGTTCTATCGCACATTGTCTTACTCAAGGTTCATGTCATAATAACTCTGTGAGCTAGACATTATTATCTTCATTGTACAGATGAGTGTACCAAAATTCAGAGAGTTTCCATTATAAAACTAAACCAAAATGTTGCTCAGGGTCTTTGACTCCCTATCCAGTGGTCTTTGCACTTCACCACAGACGGCTCGCTCACATTAGCTGAGCTCTCGAGTGAAAACTGTAGTTCTCCTCAGCACCCTGGTAGACGTGAGAATGCTTTGGAGGGTGCCTTGGCCCTGCCGTAAGAAGAGGAGGAGTGTAAACGGACGTTTGGAGGAACCCCCGGTGGGCCTATTGAGGGCATTTCCGACAGAAGCTGGACTGGAAGTGGCAGCTTATCCCATGGAGCAAAACCTCCATGGGGACAGCTAGACTAACCAGACAGGGGGGGCCTACAGGTGGGGTATTGGAGCTTCTGACAATGAAAGATCCTCCATGGCAGTGGAAAAAGTAGTGGCCTCATGTTCAGTGAAGTTTCATTACCTACTGTTTACCAGATGGCATGTGCATCGATACCCCTATGCTCCATAGCTTTGTTGTGATAGTCTTCTAAATCTCGGGCTCCTTCCTCCGCAGACTTCATAACCCCGGTCATCTTCCCCCTACATGCAAATGTCTTCCCAGTGTTATCCCTAAGCCCAGCGATCACCCTTCGTTCCTGTCATTATCTACACAGTGGATCTGACCCACTCCCACCCACTAATGGGCAGTATATTGGGATTTCCCCCCAAATTGCCTGTCCACCAGGATCACCCTCTCCAGGAATTTATTAACAGGATCTGAGAGTCTTGAAGGAGGACATGCAAGAAAGCCATCCCGGGCCCGTAAGGAAGCTGACAGAAGCATAGAGAAGGGAGTGAAGAGGTATGAGAAGCAGTAAAGCAGCTGACCGGAAGGCACAGAGGCTGGTGTTGGGGAGTAACACGAAGGAAGGAGGCTGACCGTCCAAGCTGGGCCCTCAGAGGGAAGGGCCTGCGCTTTCAAGAAGAGATTGGACTTGATCCAGCGAATAACCAAAAAACAGATGAGGGGCAGAATAACTTGTATGAGGAAGAGTAATTAGACTATACAGGCCATAGGAAATGCACAAGGAGAAAGAACATCCCCCAAATGTTAAGAAATAAGGGAGGCATTACGTGCCTGCACAAGACAAGGCAAGAGGAAATTAAGGAGAAGGAGTTTACTGAACTCTGGCAACTCAAGAGAAAAAAAAATACAGTAGAAAAGGACTATGACTAAAACAAAACAAAACAAAACAACACGATGCGAGATTCAGATCCATTAAATTGGACTCTCTGAAAGTGGTGGCAGGTGTGTGTTTTCTCAAGTTTCTTCAAGATCACCGTAGAGAGCCGGGAGCCTGTGCAGCAAAGCAGCGAGATTCCGGGCTCAGCACCCTTCGGCTAGCTTCCCGGTACTTCTGAGCCAGTGAGCAGGGGGAGCGCATTGCTGGGAGTAGTGGTGAGACCCACAGACAAGGCAGCACTGGCGCTAATGCAGCACGCGGAGCCATGGGGGGGCTCGCTGCGGCTGCGACTGCCCGGGCCCAGAACGCAGATGCCGGTGGAGGTGACCACGCTGGGCCATCAGCCAGAGAGGCCTTCCCTCCGGGAGCAGGGACGCAGCCCGGCCTTAGAGACTCAGGGACCTGTAGCTCAAGGCAACCCAGGCGCCCGTGAGCTGGGAAAGTGGACAGAGCCCCGTGCGGTGTAGCGTGAAGCAGGAGAGCGGGGACGCTCCGTTTCCAGAGTGAAGGAGGCCGCGGACTCCCCCAGCCTCCCTCCCAGTTGCTCCTGTGGGACAAGCACATCTTACTTTTGCTCTTCTCATCTGTCCCGTCTGTAACCGGCCCTCTTCAACTAGCTCTTGTTCTCTCACTCTGCGAATACACACGGAAGAACAGATGACATAAAATCCCTCCTGTTGGTATCATATCCGTAAATCTGCATCTAGGGATGTACCTGGTAGAAAGCTTACTTCGTTCTCACGGTGGGCCTACAGAGTGGGGAGGTCAGAGACTGTCCCCATCTTACAGATAGGGAAAGAGAGGCCCCAAGAATCTAAGCAGCCATGCCAAAGGTCACAGAGCTACTAAGAGGCGACTGATCAGGGGACTTGAACATAGTTTCTTTTCTCCAGCCTCATGCTGCAGTATTTGCATTTCAACAGGGACCAGAGCCCTGTGCTAAAGGCCTGTGGCTCCAACTGCAGACTTCTGACATTAACCTCGAGGTACACAACTTTGACTCTTTCTCGGGCAGCCCCGAATCAAACTACACAAGTTACTGCCTTCGCCTTCACGTTACCTCTGCCAGTTGGGTGATCGCGGGCAGGTTAGAGAATATTGCCCGAGCTTCGCTTTACCTGCTCATAAAGTGGGAATAACTTCATAGGGTTTTTCTGAGAATATCCTGAAATACCTCTTTTCCTTCTCTTCCCCATTTTACCTGCACACAAGATGTGCTCAGTCAGAACCACAGGCTCATGCAGTGCCTGCAAAGACCCTTTCTGTCACCTCCCCTATGCTTTGGCTCCTGGCCCTTTCTCTGCCCCCCTCAATTCCTGTGTCCAGCCACGCCAGCCTTCCTTGGCGTCTCAGACTTCTTCCCCCTCGGTACTTTGGTGCTGGTTCCTCTGCCCGAAACCCACTTTGACCTCGTGCTGCCCTCCTTGCTCCTCATCATCAGGTGTCAGACCAAGTGCCACTCCTTCTGGAAAGACCCAGTAGCTTCCTCCTATTATTCTTTCTCATTGCATCCTGTAATGTCCCTTTGGTATTACAACTTATCTAAGTATATGTGAATCCTACGTTTACTGGTTTAATAACTGTCTTCTCCACCAGACCACAGACTCCCAGGTTGGCCACTGTCTCTTTAGCACCTGCTAGAGAGTCTAGCACATAACGCATGTTCCGTAAGTATTTGTTGACCGTGTGTTGGATACATACTGCTGGTACCTCTCCTTTGGGATTCCTCCTTCCAACCTCCTCATGGGGTCATGTACTACATTCCACAGAAAAAGCATTCCCACGAGCTCACATCCCCGGCCGTTTCTTCATTGTCTTTCCTCGACATTTATTTATACATTATCGTGTATTAGGTTGCATTCTCTGGTTGTTTTGCAATTTTTTCACCCATTATTAGTTTTTCAAGGGCTAAAACTCTTTCAGGATCTTTTTTGGAATTCTCCATAAACCTAATAGAATCGCTGGAAATGTTCTGATGCTCTTGATGAGTGAATGAATAGACCAGTCAATCAATCCTAGTATATCCCTTTCCACATAGCAAACATGGCAATGCCATTGCAAGAAAACAATTTCTACCCATCTCCCACTGCTGGAGTCCCTCTTCTCAGGTTACTATTTTGAGTTTCAACAAGGAACAATCTTATCTTGAAAGGGGGGTTGGATTTACTTTTAATAAGAAAGGCTGAATTGGAAGCTTGCCTTTTTTCCCCCAAATTTAATAAGAGCACTAGTAAAGCCTTACACTCCTCAGCCAGCCTTATTTCAGGAATGACAGTACAAAGCTTCCAGGTACGCTGCTGTCATGATAGAGGAGTGAGACCCATATCACCAAATCTGTGTGAATTCATTGAGAGCCAGGAGGGGGTCACACAGCAGGGGAATCTAGTCTGAGCATGTTTCCAGAATCAGTCAGTCCAATCCAGGACTGGGCAGAGGAGGCGAACGGCAACATCAGGTTACTTGGAGACACTGTCCTCCAACATCTGAGGTCCTGATAGTTACCACTGATGACCTCGGAAAGTGAAGAACTAGCTTGTGATCTCACCCCCTTCATAATTAGAACAAAACAAAACAAAATAAAAACGTGCAAGTAAATATATGTCATTGCTCTGCCCCAACTGATCACTTACTGAGTGGGAATTTCTACATCTGTCTGGATATTCTGGAGCAGAACCGTCAGTTTACTGTTTGTCCTATTGGCAAGCCTCAGGTTACTCTGTTGCTCATTTTATCAATGTTCTTTGAATGACTAACAATAACAACAAATATATGTACACACATACACACACATATACACACACACACACATATACATATATATATGTGTTATAATATATGCATTTTGGTTCATGTTTTGGTTCATTGTTTTGACAATTGCCCAGCAGGTTCTGTCTAGTTAGTAGCTTCCCCCTAGTTTAGTATTGATCTTATAACATGGGCCAGGAAAAGGAAGGCAAGTTTGGGTAAATACCTGTTACACCTTGAACATGGTCAAGGTCAGTATGGGAGCTTTTCTCCATGAAGCATCACTTAATCGCCTGTACTCCCCCTCTGTGGCTTTGTGACAAACTACAGAGCCTGTTAGAGATGACTGCTGATGAGTCCCCTTCTATCCTTATCTCTCAGGCTGCAGAAGTCCTGAAGGTTGATGGAGGGCCATGCTATTCAAACAGCAGGCGTGGCTGAGACAGAAGCTCCTGGTGCTGGGAAGCCTTGCCGTTGGGAGTCTCCTGTATCTAGTCGCCAGAGTTGGGAGCTTGGATAGGTAGGTAATTAAATACAGACTTATGCCCGTGTGACTTCAAGTGTCTCTTGATTTAAACTTCCTTAGGACATAATCTTAAATCTCTCCATTTGTTTTCCTCTCTCAAAATTCCCAAGAAACATGCTTTTCTGCAGTATTGATTTTGATTTATTGAGCCTTTAAAAGAAAGAGCTCCAAGTTGCTCAAACCAAGGTGTTCGTCAAGATCCATTTGTATTCTGGGTGCGTGGACATTTGTTTTCAGAGAAGGGATAAAGCCACGTACAGTAGAAATGTCATTTACCAGAGCTCAGTGTGGCCTGTGTGCATCTGGTTGTTGACCTCTAGCCATCGCAAAATAGTGATGTTGTATCCCTTTATCTTCATTTTGAAATTTATGAGTGAGCAATTAATGTGGTACCATGAGAGCTAAGACTATGTATGTGCCTATAAAGGAGCTCATCAACTTTGGAATCCATTGCCTTGGAAAGATGGCTGCGGGCTTGGGAGTTGTGACCATGTTAATTAGGTCTGGTTTCCAGGAGCTGAAACCACCAGATGAGGAGGCTGTTGCTCAGAGTAATTGCCCAGAAAACAATGGAAAAATCCAGGGAGAGGAAATTTACAGAACTAGCACTTGGCTCTAAATAAGCAAACAGTTGAGAGGTCCTAGACTTGCAGACGTCCCAACAGATACCAGCTGGCTTCACACTGAGTACCTCTGGACTGCCCCACGTTTGGTATGATTGGAAAGACAGAAAGGTTAATTTCGGAAATGCAAAGTTCCCTTCTTTGCCCTTTAAAATTAATTCTTGTACTGGAAAGACAGAAGTATGTTCTCCATGAATTCAATTCCCATTTTCCATGAAAATGCAGCCTCACTTAAAATGAAAATATCTTCCTTACGGTTTTCCTTTTCTAATCTGTAGATCTTATCACTAGGTTATTTAACAAATAATATTGCAGTGGTTTTTATTTTCTTCAGCCAGTGTCAGTTTTGACTGGTAAAGTGAACCCCTCTGATGCTTTTCAACTCAAAATTCCTAAGTGAACTTCCCACTCACTGGTTGCTAAGTTTGGGAAGTGGTGTAATCCAGAGCTTGTCACTGACTTCAAGTAGTTCCCTAACGTGGTACTTAGTTATTAGTGAAAAGCCTTCAGGTGGGCACCACTGTCCTATGTCCCTAATGGAACTTCCATGTCAGGTTCTTCCCAATACCTTTAGTTAGATTCTGGTCATTTCCTTTTTATCGAGTGATTGATCCAGTGATCATTAACACAGTAGTTATTTAGTCGATGATTCTTTTCATTTTTAACTTGGTGTCTAGTCTCTAGTGGGATAGCTTCTGAGCTTTCCCAAAACCTCTCATTTGAGAGTTTGAACAAAATTATGTCTGAAATTGACACACACTTAGTCCTATCCTTTAGTACTGAAGACCCTGCTCTCTGGGTGGGGGGCTGAGCTGTCACTTCCAGTCCTAAGATTTCATGTTTTTTTCCATGTCTGAGGCCCATGCTCAGAATTTACTCTTCGGGAAATGAAATAATACCTTTTCTCCAATCGTGAGTTAGGAAGCCAAAAAAGCAATTGTTCTGCAGGATATGAGCTCCCAAGTGGAAGGTAAAAGAGGAAGGACAGAAAGGAAGAATGGCCCTTTCTAGAAGTAGGGAAATTCTTTCCTGCTCTAACAGGACAGAGACGGTCTGTTTCAGCCTCTCTTGGCCAGAGTTCTACAAGAAAATTAAATCCTTAAAGAAAAGGATTTGACTACTTCCTCACTCTCCAAGGATGGTACTAGC
The DNA here is from genome assembly GCF_002007445.2 of Ailuropoda melanoleuca. Lineage (NCBI taxonomy): Eukaryota > Metazoa > Chordata > Mammalia > Carnivora > Ursidae > Ailuropoda > Ailuropoda melanoleuca. The sequence continues at coordinate 63,075,877 of NC_048227.1, read as the reverse complement.
ATCATTCTAGATGCATTGGAGAGAAGTCCATCCATTATATTCAATGGACGCTGTAGGGGATTAGGGCTTAATTCTCAACCAGAACCCAAGAAGAGCTAAAAGATGAATTTGTGATATCCCAATCAGTGTCACAATTAAAAATGTCTTGGACTATGTGTGTGTTGCTACTTTATATCTTCCACGTAGAGCTCTACATATTAATCTTGTTAACAAATTTATAAAAGCAAAATTCATGTTTCCCTAAAATATTAAATGTGGTGAACCCATTATTTTTTATACTATTCCATATTTTCATGTTTTCCACAATAAGCATGAGTTGTTCCTAAAATCATAAAAAACAAACACCACAAGTAAATACTATATGAGTCTAGTTTTCCATAAGCATTATGATAGACGTTCAAACAGACAGGCAAACTCTTTTCCCTCAGTTCTGCAGAATGCCGTGGCATGACAAAGTTGTCCTCTTCTCCCTTTAATTATAAACATTACAGAAGATGAGAATGAGACAATAGTGTCTCTTGGGAAAAGCAAGAGACAAGGGAACATAGACACCAAATAATTAGGATAGCTAGAAACTTCAGTTGGAGGATTGGCTTAACAGCCATTTTGACTAATATTATACCCCTTAGCAAGAAGGCTAAAAAGCCTTTTCAGATAAACTTAGGGAAGTTATAATGAATTTCAGTTATGTTCCAGACTGTTACCCAAAAGGAAACTCCATATGCCACCCATAGACATTGGCCATGCCAAATCAAGCAGTAACTCTAGTCTAATATCATTATGATTATTACCACACCTTTCTCTCTGAAAAAAGCAGTGGTGGTGGTTCGTTATGTAAGGCAGTGCTGAAGTGGAAATCCTCCTTTCTGGCTCCATCCATCGCATTCCTTCCTTCCTACGCTCGAGTCCCTGATTTCCATGGGCTTGGCAGTGAGGACCCAAAGCTTCTGGCTCTGCCAAGGTCTGGTTGATTTCTGGTCCCAGGCGTGGGAGGTGATAGACAGCCCTTGCTGATGGCATTGGGCTTGTTCCTACATTCAGCAAAGTAAAACATAATCCCGACTCCTTTAGACAGAAAGAAAGAGAGAGGCAGAAGAAATACAGTATTTGCCTAGCTGTCCCCAAGGCCAACGGCAGAAATTCTCATTAGAACGAAAAGCTCAGCAAGTGCCAAGATCACATTTTTGCAGGCTGAGGATACAGCAAGCCACGGGCAGAGACTAGGACCTCTAGTCAGGTGAGATCTCAGAGATTTCTAGGAGCCACTTGAGTGCTGCTGAGCTGCAAGAAAATAGTACCCCATGAAACCCAAGAGACGTGGCCTCTGCCAGACTTCCGCCTCCCAGCTGAAGATGATCGTCTGCCTTTCACATTTTGTAAATGATGGTAACTGGTGAGCTGTTAAAAGGCTATTAGTGTGGCTGGTGTCACTTGTCTGTCCTGTCCTGCGAACATAAGTACATGCTGTAGTCAATTAAGTGGTTGGCAAATAAAAATTTTAAGGAGCACTAATAAAAATAATCCCATCAATTATGTGTGCTCCATTTAATACAAGGTTGCTTAAAATAAAATTTCCCAAACATATGTTCATTATGGGTTGCAGCAGGCTGAGAACCAGTGGTTTTATTTATGCATTTAAAGTCTCACTCCAGCTAGAGAAGCAGAAAAATGACATGTTAGTCGCCATGAGCTTCTAAAAGCCTCTTTCTGTCACTTGCAGGCTACAGCCCATTTGCCCCATTGAAGGCCGATTCGGAGCCCGCAGCCAGGCCGAGCTCCCTCTCCGTGCCCTGCAGTTTAAACGTGGCCTGCTGCACGAGTTCCGGAAGGGCAACGCTTCCAAGGATCAGGTTCGCCTTCATGACCTGGTCCAGCAGCTCCCCAAGGCCATTATCATTGGGGTGAGGAAAGGAGGCACCCGGGCCCTGCTTGAGATGCTGAACCTCCATCCAGCTGTGGTCAAAGCCTCTCAAGAAATCCACTTTTTTGACAATGACGAGAATTATGCCAAGGGCATTGAGTGGTACAGGAAAAAGATGCCTTTTTCCTACCCACAGCAAATCACAATTGAAAAGAGCCCGGCATATTTTATCACGGAGGAGGTTCCGGAAAGGATTTACAAAATGAACTCATCCATCAAGCTGTTGATCATTGTCAGGGAGCCAACCACAAGAGCTATTTCTGATTACACTCAGGTGCTAGAGGGGAAGGAGAGGAAGAATAAAACTTACTACAAGTTTGAGAAGCTGGCCATAGACCCTAATACCTGCGAAGTGAACACAAAGTACAAGGCAGTAAGAACCAGCATCTACACCAAACATCTGGAAAGGTGGTTAAAGTACTTTCCAATTGAGCAATTTCACATTGTCGATGGAGATCGCCTCATCACGGAGCCTCTGCCAGAACTTCAGCTCGTGGAGAAGTTCCTAAATCTTCCCCCGAGGATAAGTCAGTACAATTTATATTTCAATGCTACCAGAGGGTTCTATTGCTTGCGATTTAACATTATCTTTAATAAGTGCCTGGCGGGTAGCAAGGGGCGCATTCATCCAGAGGTGGACCCCTCTGTCATTACCAAATTGCGCAAATTTTTTCACCCTTTCAATCAAAAATTTTACCAGATCACTGGGAGGACATTGAACTGGCCCTAAAATAATAAGTCATATAACACTATGTGTTGTGGCTGGAGACACACAATGTCTCCTCTAGATTAAAATATGCACTTTTCGTAGACACAACTATCCAAGTCATTTTTCCATGTATCCTTGTACATACACAGTGTGTGACCAAATATAAGATCAATTCTTTTTCTATCGAAAAGTTACAAAAAATAATTTGTTGTCCAAGTAGTTGCATCTTTTAAGCTATTTACAAAAAGAAAAGGTGGTGGTATTGGGGGAAAGTGACTTCAGCTATTCTCAAAGAGTGTAGTCTTCCTTTGAGTCAGAATTTGTCGCCCGCCATTTTCATAGAGTTAAGCCAAAAGATTATGTGTGAAAACGTACCAATGGCTGAGAAGCTTCAGGACAGTAGAGGATTCAGTTATGCATTCTTTTCTAAGGGAAAGCTGGCTCTTTAATTCAGCCACTGAATTGGTGCCGTGAAAACAGAAAATACTATTTTCTTATTATTTGAAAGATGTCGTATCTCATAAAATTGACATTGTCCCAAAGTTCCTGTGGTGATTTTGCACTATTGTTTTCTCGTATAGACCATGGTGTCACTTGTAGCATGTCAATCACACATTGGAAAGTTAAAGTCCTTTTACTTCCATGTTCTATGTCGACAAAGAGAAATGTCATGTACATAATGTATATTGTTGTAAATACTGGTTTCACACTAAGTAATTCTATTTTGTAAACTGAATATGGCTATTTAATTTATTGTGAAAATTAAATTTATTGTGGTATTTAAAAATGGAATGGATTAAAATTACTCTATGTGCAACTTTTTTTTTTTTTTAACTCATTGTGTTCTACACGCCCCCTGCTGCCCCCACATCGAAGCTGTTCACGTGCCTATGAGCACGCTTGGAAAGATGCGCATCTCCGTCGGATTTCTGTACCCTTGTGAAAATGTTTTTATGAAGTGAGGTTGAGTATATTAAAAAAAAAATCTCAGCCATCTGGAAATCTAGTAATATAGCCACCTCAAAGGATACGAGCTCTTCTGCTACAACTTTGTAACAGTTAATTTACACGCAATTGCTGCTGTGTCAGGAGAGAGACAGAAATACTTTAACATAATCAAGGCATAGAAGAATCACAATTTTATTTGAACCTCTAATCAGAGTCAGACCAGTTGAGAAATTAAATAAGATTAGGAACCTTGTGTGGCCTCTGTACGGAAAGCTGCTGATGCTTCAAAAATGAATACAAACTCTCAGAACTCCCTCTTGGAGATGAAAAAACAAAATAATCCGTCTGCTCCAAAATGATCAAATGCGTAGTGCTGCTATTATTAACGTACACATACGGCTCATGTTTCCATCGAGAGGAATTAATGCTAAATTGGGTACGTGCTAACATCAGATACACTGTATCAGGCTTAAATAGAATTCAGAAAACCGTGGAAAGAGGGGTCAACCACAACAGCAAAAAGATGGATTTTTCGCAATCATGGCTGTTTATCCGGTAGACGACGTGTGAGGGAGTGGTGGCGACATCACATTGCGAGTGCCTAGAGAAATCAGCAAATGACAATGGATTCCCTTTTGATTGTAATAAGTGTTGATTTTCTCCATGAGTTGTTTCTCCTGTCCAGTGATTTGATGGTGAGCTTTTCTAAATAAATAGCCCTTTCCCCTCCGGTGTCGGTATATATTGCTTCTGAGGCTACAGCCTTAGTGATCCTCTCTCCCGTTCCACTTAGCAGTGATGCCGTTCTCTCAGCATGGCGTAGGCAGGACACGAGCACACGCTGACAGGCCAGTTCTCACTCACTGTGCAGTGACTCTGGAGAGAGTGTCTCGGGTCTAAATGCGAATCCCTTCTCCCTTAAGCCATGAATGAAATCAAACGTAATGAATGTAACACTAGATTTCCCTGTGCCTCAACTGTCAATGAGCCATTAGAGTAAACTCCGACTACTACATTCAAGGTCATAATCACATGCTGTCATCAATTCTATTGGAACTCCTTCTGGAGCACTCTGCAGCTGATACAGTTTTGTACCAGTAACTGTGAAATTACACCCCGTTGGAGCACGGATATTTCCGAAAGTCAGACTGAGTATTCAAACAATCAAACTGAAAAATGGCAGCCTTTTCCTAGGCAACTAGAGAAATTTTTCTGAAATCATGAAGAGAAATTTGTCAGTGATAATCTTTTATATTCTAAATGTTTCTTAAGTTTTGCTGCTGATACCAACAATATATATCTCAGCGTTTATTCAAAGATTCTATTTGATGTATATTGACTTTTCTGATTGGTTATTTTTGGCTCAGTAAGCCAGTGTTTCTTCATCACACTCAGAAAAAAATCTCTGTGATTTCCAATAGTTCTACTCCCTGAATAAGTTTGAGAATTGTTTTAAACCTTGGAGCGTCCCCACAGGGACCTAAAGCAGAAGGCCTGACCTGGGAGAATGTTTCAGAGGCAGGTTTCACTGCACCAAAAAAAAAAAAAAAAAAAAACCAGCCACAGCCACGGCTGATTGAGCAACGAAGAGAGAAGTAAAAATCTTATAACTTAATAGCATGCTTCCACTGGAGGTTTTAAACCTCCTTGTTCAGAAAAATGTTTCCTGTTGTCATCAAACAGGCAGCAGATCTCTAGAGAAATCCTCAGCTCATTACATTAGCTATACCAGGGCTCTCTTGAATAAGTTATTCCTTCTACATCATGAAATCTGTGTTGTTCCTGGAGGCTTGGTGACACCATACGGCTTTGTGAAACAGTTCTAACTGCAAAGAGGAAAAAAAAAAAAACTTTAAGCAATGGTGAAGTTTCTGCTGGACCAAAAAAGCTGAAATGACACAATTTTGGAAGCCAAGGCGTTCCAATTATAAGTACACAAACAGGAACTAGAGTCCCGAGGGATCAGAGAGAAAAGAGACCTACAAACCCACAGACGCACAGTTCCAAGTCCGTCCTCTACTCAACCCGAAATCACCTCCCAGAAGCCCTCGGTTGATGAAGGCACACTCACTTTTCCTACTAACTTTACTGCTGTATAGGGAACATCTAAGACATTAGAGTCCTTACTCAGGTATGAGAAAGCAAAGGCATGTGAACCATCATAATCACATCTGATCTCAGGTTTGGCACCTTTTATGTGAAGGGACCAGCAAGGACCATCACTAATTGCCACTGAGGCAGACAGGGCCTCACGAGAGCATTGTTTAGTGCCACTCCTGGTAGAAGGGCCCTGTGAGGAGGGTTACCTGGGACAGGGGAGGCGTATTGCTGCTGAGGGAAGGTGGGAACCGAGGACCAGGGAAGTCCAAATGCCAGCCCTGCCAGTAAGCTTTTACCTTCCCCAATTAGCAGTTAGCTAAATTGGATTGCCTTCATAAGCCTAATTTGAGAATTTTCCAGGGATGGAGAATTTCAAATGATCGTAAATAGCGTCTTCCTGCTGAAGTCTTTTGTACTTTCGGCGCACTCAGCAGCCACTCTCCACTCAGGAGAGCAGTCTACAGTGTAAGCAAAAAAGAAAACTTCGCCGAAAACCTTCCCCCTGAAAATGACTAAATACGGCAAAATCTTAGCAATTCGGGCTAGCAAGGTGAAAATAGAGAATATCTTCAAGCAAATTCATTGCAATTATTCCCAAGTGGATAAGTTGCAAAACTATACTAACAATATACTGAAAAATACCTAATTGCATCTGCTTTACAAAATAAAAGCCTCTTCATTGGCATAATTTTTTTTTCCAAATTGGTGTTACTCAAGAATTTCAAAACATTCTGTTCCCTTAAGTAGGTTCCTCGGGCCCCCTAGCATCTGTTTATCAATTTTCATAGGAAGCCTTTCCTGTAGAGCGAGGCCAAGGATGAAATTTAGGCCCAGATAGGATCATTTGGTAAGGTTCTAGTGAACGGCGCCTTACTACACACGTTACAAATCCAAATGCAAATGCACTTTCAAAGATTTCTTTCTAATTACATTTTATTGTACCTTTTAGGAATAAGAGTGCTATTTCATAATGACTCAGAATGGGGTGGGGAGTTGAGGCAGAACCGTGCAGACAGCAACATGCGTTCCCATAGAAAGCCCCTGACCAGTATCCCAAGAACAAGTGTCTGTTATTTAAAGGCAGCTCAGTTGAGAAGAAATACTCTTCCGGGCACAGCACGTAGGCGGCGGCAGCCTTGGTACCTGATAGGCTTACTCTGTCCCTTCAGAGTCTGTGAACCATGTCAGCCTACCAGGTCTTGGGGAGCTGTTGGTGAAAGGCTGTTGTCTCTAAACACACATGCCACCCCCCTTTCAAAGCGGTCCACCACGAGGGTGAGGGGCTCCCCGTAGACTGGTAACTTGGCAAAGAGCTGGCTCACCTCCAGCGTTTCTGAATGCATGGAATTCTGCTTCACATGTCCTTTCCAGACAGATGCAGCATTGCTGGCTTTGACGATGGAGGGAGGGAGCCACGAACCAGGGAATGTGGGCAGCCTTTAGAAGCTCGGAAAGGCAAGGACATGGATTTCCCCTAGACCCTCCAGAAGGGAACACCTGCCAACACCTTAATTTAGGCCAACAGAACTTGTGTGGGATTGCTAAACCCACAGAAATGGGAGAACAAATTTGTGTCGTTTTCAACCGCTGACTCGAGGTAATTCGGTACAGCGGCCGTAGAAAACAGCTACAAGAAATGCGGAGAAGCAGAGTGCTCACCAAGTGTGGTGTGTTTAATCAGCTGATGCTCCTTCCTTCTCTCAGGGTGACGGGGCAGCAGACATCAGGCACAAAGGGCGTTTCCAAACAAAGCCAGCAGAAGTCCTGAAGGACAGGGGAACCCTTGTAAGTTCCCAAAGGCATTTGAATGCAGGCAGAGTGACCCTCGAGGAGACAATTCCCTGGTGATAAAAACCAGAGTGAGTCTCATGTCTTCTGGGACACTTCCACTGAAGCTCAAAGGGTAAAAAAAAACCCAGTTTCATGGTAACTTGCAGAGAAGTTTGTGACAAGGTATAGATTATGTAACGTTTTTTAATATCTTTAACATTAAGGTTTGTACACTAAAAAGAGAAAATATTTCCAGTGTTTTTACAAGGCCATAGAATCTAGCCTTGATCCAGAATATCCGAAGTCTCCAAAGATCAGAGCCAGGAGACTTGGTCTTTTTCAAACTGGTCCCAGGACCTCCTCGAAATGGCCTCAAAAATTGTCCTGTAAGGAAAACAAAGACCCGAGATTCTCTCTCCTGGGATTAATGAAATTCAGAGGCACTTACTGATCACCTAAGATGTTCCCAGCTTCTGAAAGATCTAGCAAACAATTACTAAAGGTCACTAGAAAAAGCCAGCATTAGAGGTGTGACCAGAATGCAGCCCTCCAGATTTCCAGCCCAGGGCTGCTTGTCCAGAAGTCTCTAAATGGTTCTCTTTATTATTTATGTCTGCCTACTTCCTAAAAGGATTTGAGGTGGTGATTTTCTAATTAAAATTTGTTTCTAATCTCTTTCTAATCTTGTTTTATTGGCTGCATTTCAACCCTCTTGTACTTAATCAACCTTGAATAGTAACGTGTATTGAGTCTGTATAAAAATATGAATTAGCATTAAAATTAAAATGTACACACATTTAGTACCCATGTAATATGTATCGGCATATTTGTATTTGTAAGCCTGCTGAAAGAAGCTAATGATAATGGTTCATTATGGGACTAATCAAAACCATTCTTTTGTTAGTGATTACCTATCAAATTCGCACAGCTGCCTTCTAAAAATTCCATTCCAAAGGTGTCACAGTCCAGCCAAAGTGAATATACGTAAAGAAAAGAAAAAATAAATTATTATTTCACATCAACTGATCTGAAAACAAATACTTTGATAACAGAATACATCTTGCCTAATTGAAGCATCGTTGCATCGAATATAAGAAGTTTTAACGTTGCTAATTCGAGGATACTGCAGGTGTTCACACAGGAGTATTATTCATGCCACCACTGTGTGCACGTGCATGGACACACGTATGCATGGTGTGATTCTCAGCGGTTCTGGAACAGCGTCTCATCCCCATGTGATTATCCCGTTACTTTGGCTTCATCACCGCCATGAGTCCTCAGCCTGAACCGTATCAAGTTTCTCTGAAAGCACAATTAAATTTAAAGGTAACTATATGAGCAACATGTTTACTTGGCATTATTATCTGTAGCTGTCGTGTTTGAGGCACTAATGTAAAAATAGTGTGAAATTAGTAGGGACACAGACGCATGCCGCAAGCTCTGAGAACGTGGCATCGATGGCTCCCTCTGGGATCCGGAAATGTCTTGGGGAACTCAGTGCTAAAGGTTCAAACAGCACTAAAAACAAAAGGTGTTTGAGGTGAGCGGTCAGAATCACAAGGACAGGATAGCCCAGTGCTCGGCTTTGCCCCGCAGCCCCCGCATGGGAAAGGCTACAAAGGTGTAGACACCCACCGAACGTTGTCTGTGTTTACACACACAGACTGACCGGCTGAATTCAGCCACACGAATCCTTACTTCGAACCGGGTGTTAAATTGGCCAAATTATTGCTGATTAGGGGATCATCTTCAAAAAAGTCACTTTAATCTTTTCAAGTTCTCCTTCAAACAATGTCTTTGAAATATTTGGAGAAATAACTTAAAAATTCTCTATGTGGCGATACCTGGGTGGCTCCGTCGTTGAGGCGTCTGTCTTCGTTTCGGGTCATGATCCCAGGGGCCTGAAATCAAATTCCGATTCGGGCTCCTTGTTCCGCGGTGAGCCTGCTTCTCCCTCCACCTGCCTCTCCCTCTGCTGTTCTCTCTCTCTCTGTCTCTGACAAATAAATAAATAAAATCTTAAAATTTTTTTTTAATCCTTTATGTGAAATCAATTATTTTTCAATCTCTCTGGCTGGCTCATCTCCCAGCCTCTGCAACAGGCTCTCAAAGCATTCCCAGAAGTCCTCGAGAGCTTCTGAGCTCCGCTGACAAGCAAGCCAACCAGTACCACGGTGCACCTGTCAGCGATGGCAGTCTCAGACCCACAGACAACTCCAGCGGGCAGTGTGGCTTTCCCAGGGGGCACGGCCCCAGCCTCCACATCCCCAGTGTATGAATGTGTGTGAGGAGGTATCCTTCTATGCTTCTGTTATTCTCACTTTTAGAAAGTACCAAAACCTTCCTATGGGGGTATCAATGAAGCAGGAACCCACCCTCGCCATAAGGCCAGGCTAGAGCAGAGACAAATCTGGGTCACAGACACCATGTTAAACTTAGAATCTCATGATAAGTGTTCAATAAACATTCGTGGACTGAATGAATAAATCATCCTTCGTTATGATGACGGAGGCTTTACTGCTGGATTAAGTGTGGTTGCCTGTCTTATTCTTCCCTTAGAGTGGGTTCTCTGCCAGGAGTCGAAGGTCCTCTATGCAAATAGACCTCTGGCCGCCAACCCACCCAACAGCAGTGGGCGTAGTGCAGGCTTTTGCTGGGCTCCCAAATGCACCTTATATGTTTAATGTGCTGTTAGATACAAATGCTAAGAACCAAGGGCTACCTTCGAACTCTGTTCTCTACCTTCTCGTGCCAGGCACCGGTGAGACAGTTCAAGTCACTTTACTTCTTAACGCCCTCCTACAAATGGTAAAGCAGTAGATACCAACTTGTATTTATCTAAGAGACTTCGCCCCTCCATAAGTGTGGATCTCTAAATGTCCTCAATTCAACTGCTAGGTTTTACACTTGATGAAGCATGAATTAAAATTGTGAATTTCAGAATAAACTAATTGCCACGTTCATCATTGTAAACCATGCTGTGAGCATCACTGTTTAGGGGATTATAATATGAAAGGTGAGCATCTCAGGTCACTGGTCTCATAGAAGGAGAGCTCTTTGGTGTTGTTTTTAATTACACTTGACTTCTACCTTTTTGCACATGACTGCATCTTAGTCTGGGAACGTGCAGACACAATACGATGGATGAGACGTAGACAGTTCACAAGCCGCCAGATCACTGGAGAATAACACACAGTAACTCCCTCATCACTGAGTAGGAGAAACACCTACTTTAATTTGCTTTGACATGTTTAGAAAATCATTAGTAGACATTAATGAAAGAATTATATTAATTGAACTAATTATTGAAAGCCCTGTATGTACAAGTAAAACAACCAAATGATAGATGACCCACTTATTTCTGCTAACAGTAAAAACACTTGCGAATTGAAATTGTCATTTCACGAGTCTAGCTGATTCTTGAGTCTCAGTTGATTGGTTATATCATATATATACCCGCACACCTTTTAGGAACATACTTTGGTGAACGAATGATTTTGGGAAATCCACTAACTGAAGAGGCCACAGCTGTGAACAGAACAATCTTGACCTGAATATCCACCCAAGTCAATAGAACCACAGCTGTCAGGGCACGATGGGTACTGTGGCTAATGTCTGCCCACTGGGCTGCTTATTTCAGTATCTCACAAGCAGTTCTGGCAGAGACCTAGGAAAAATGTGTATGTCCGTTCCCACCCCTCGTAGTACAGATAAGCCAGTGGAGAGCCACTGTTTTCTATTCTAAAAGGTACATGTTGGCTTTATTGTCTTAATACGTGCAGCACGACTAAGAGAATCGTATCTTTGTTTGACATGTCTTCTGTATCCATAAGCAATTTTAGGACAAGGATTATGTCATCTCCACCTCCCCATCCCATGCAGGCCTGAGACTCCCACTCTAACGTAGTAAATGATTTTTTAAAAATCGTGTATGAAAAACTATAACTATTTAAATAATACTAAGAATACCAAAAGATCACTGTTTGCTGAAAAGTAGCTTCTGATGCCCGATGCCTCGTGGGGACCCTGACTACGGACGCTCGTAGATACTCGCTTTTAGCGCCAGCCTCATCCCTCGTATCAGGAGGAACAAGAAGGGCCACTGGCTCCAAGCCTCACAACGACAAAGAGGTCAAAGTCAGACCAGTGGCATTACCTCTGAATGAGATTAGATGGCAGTACCTGAAAAACTCTGACACATAGCACATTATTTTGACATATTTCATTTTTTCATACACCCACACCTCAGAAAATGGTAGTAGGCCCCCTGACCTCTGAGAAGCCACAGTCTCATACATCCGGGACCTAAACTCATTCACGACAGGATGGGCAGGATGGAGAGGGGGATCCCTGTAGCACACTCACGGTGCTTGACCTTGTCTGTTTGGGAAACCAGAGCGTGGGACTCACAGGCCTGCACAACAAGGCACTTCGGAACAGAGCAAATGCTAACCGCAGAAGTGCAGGACTGCTCACCCAGATTCCCACGGAAATGCTCAGGTTTCACTCTTCCTTTTGAAAAAAGTAACTTTTCTAGTAAGTTGGTCACACTCCAAGAGGAATTAAGCTTGAAAGATAACAGAACTTCAAAAGCCAAATGGAAAAGACCAGACCTGAGGCTGCAAAGGTCATTCAGAAGAGAGAGGGGTTTTAACTCAGCTCTCAGAACATGTTCTCTCTCCTCTTTGAACGTTTCTGACACTTGGAGAATTGCTGAAGATTTTCCCACCCGCGACATCTTCTGGCAGAAAACCATGAAATAACAAAAAGCTGTTTCTAGGTAAAGCAGGGGGGATGTGAGAGTCAGTTAAAGGAAGTTGCCTCTTGTTCTGTTTATTCTGGGTGTGAGTGTGTGTGTGTGTGTGTGTGTGTGTGTGTGTGTGTGTGTTTTGCTTCTTCTTGAGCCTAACAGTCATCTCTAAGAAAACTCCCTGAGCCCTGCTAATCTCACTGCAAAGACAGACATTCTATGGCCAGTGGAACCAAGGCCCCCAGCACGTGGCTCCCAATGGGAAGCAGAGGTCTCAGCGGGTCGCCGGAAATGTGTCTGCATGCCCCACTGGCCAGGGATGGCAAAAAATCTGAAGAGAAAATAATAGGAGAAAGGGATAAAAGTAGGAGGGGGTCAATACACAACTCAACACTTACATTCCTGCCTCTTTCAGGCTACTTCTTTTACCCAGAATCCTGTCGTCCTGCCTTTCCCTAGGGAACCTCTGACCCTTTGAGATTCAACTGAGAATCATTCCAATTACTACCATGTGCTAAACTCAGTACGAGGCACAAGGAACCTGAAAGTGCACAATGTAAAATGCTGGCCTCAGGGAGCCGTGCACTAGGCTCACAAGCGGGCCCCACGAGCAATGTACAAAGAATGTGATTATTCTAAGCTTATTGTGTGGCACAAAGAATGCAACAGTGCATAGTACAAGATGCCTGCCCACAAGGAGCTGAGCTCCAGACTCCCTGCTGGGCACATGGAAAACCACGGCACAGGAGACATCTACCCCCTAGGAGCTGAGGGCAGGCAGAGTACTGAGCACGAGGACCTCGACGGTGCATGGCACAGGTGGCTGTCCACAAGCAGCTAAGCACCAGGCTCAGTGCTGGACACAAGGGTCATTGCAGTACCCAACCCAAGGTTCCTACTCACAGATGTGTGCCAGGTTCAACATGGGCAGCACGAACAAGGCAGGGACGCCTGGGTGGCTCAGTTGGTGAAGCGTCTGCCTTCAGGTCGGGTCATGATCCCAGGGTCCTGCATCGAGCTCCCTGCCCAGAGGGGGAGCCTGCTTCTCCCTCTGCCTCTTCTGCTCTCTGTCAAATAAATAAATAACGTCTTTAAAAAAGTGAACAAGGCAATGTGCCTACCCCCAAGGTACTGCCTTCCTCGAACCCCCAACCTGGCGATGGCCTCTACCCCTCCCATTTATACCCTGATAAACAGCCTCACTTTCGAGCAAAATATTTTCAGTGTTTACTTCCTCCGGGGACAGTAAGTGTATTGAAGGCACCATTTATAATTTATTTGTGTCCATATCCCCAACACTAAGCACAGTGACCTCAAAATACCAAAACCACCCCCACCAGTGATGACACAGATGACACAGCGTGTGGCACTGAACAAAATTACTAAGTTTCAGCTCAAAACAACGTCAGTGAGGTTTCAGAAAAACATTTTCTTTGGTAGATTTTCATGAGTATTTATGCTTCAATGTGCATGAAAGATACTGGTCTGCAGTTCTCACTCACGTACTGTCTTTATCTGGCTTATAGATCAGCGTTAAACTGGTCTCCTACAAGGAGTCAGAAAATTTTCCTTCCTCTTCAGTATATTAGAACGGGTATCAGCACATTTTTTCCATAACGGGTCGATAGTAAGTGACAGTAAATATTTTAGGCTTTGTGGTCCACATGGTCTCTGTTCCAACTATTCAACTTTTCCCAAATGCAGCCGTAGACAATAAGGAAACAAGCGGCCGCGACTGTGTGTGACTATCCAATTAAACTTGATCTACAAAAGCAGGTGGCAGTGAGCCAGATTTGATCTGGGGGCCTGGGCTCGTTGACACCTGTTCAGAAGTAGTTTATAGAGCATATGAACCATACGGTCTTTGAAAGCTTGGTAGAAATGCACCTGTGCCTGATCTCAGTGGAGAAGACCCCAGTCCTTCCCCATTAAAAAAGGTCACAGGACATCACATGTTCATCTAGTACTCTCCCTGCCCCACTGGGTTCTTCAGTGGGTTCTGGAATGACCCACGTCTCCAAGGAGCCAGTACCAAACTCTTTGTTACAGAGGCTTTACAGTATATGTTAATGTGTGGTAGAGCTAGTTTCCCTTTGTAGTTCTACTTTTTTCATATTTTGTCACAGGTTCTTCCCTGCCTCGACCAACCACAGAAAGACAGGGAAGTCTAGCAGGATACGTGACCCAGAGGCAGACTTACCCACAGCGACAGGGGCTGGGAGGAAGCAGCTCAGTGGGGCAGGCCAAATGTGGGAGTTGGTAGCTTGCATAGCGATATTATGACCATGGGTCCTGGCATGTCTGGTCTGGGAGACTGAGTCTAACAGTGATGTCAGGCTCTGGGGGCAGTGAATCCAGGTGTGAGTGAAATCCTGAAACTCAGGTGTGCTGGGTGGGCAGCAGATAGCAAGGATCTGCTCCCGGCAGATTGCTGTCCCTGCAGAGCAAGGTTGGCCTGGCAAGGACAAGGGAGAGGCCGAACAGTAGAAGTTCAGGGTCCCAAGACAGGGGCCTGGCAGAGGCAGCAAGGGAGACCCCCCTTGGCAGTGTTGCCAGGTATCTGAGGAGGAGAGCAAGGCCCAAGATGATTGATCAAACCTGGAGCTTGGGACAGAGCTGACAAGGACTGAGTGGGATTCAGGCTGAGCCCAAACGTCAGGCTAGGGCTCTAAGTCCCTCCTGCCCAATGTCTTAAGGACTTGAATGAGATTATGTCTCAGATTCCTTCCACCTCTAAGAGTCTAATTAATCCAATCAAGGACAATGAAGACTCAGGGCGCCTGGCTGGCTCAGTCGGCTGAGCGTTGGACTCTTGGTTTCGGCTCAGGTCGTGATCTCATGGGTGGTGGGATTAAGCCCCAATTTGGGCTTCACACTGGGCAGCGAGTCTGCTGGAAGATTCTCTTGCTCTGCCCCTTGCCCCACTCATGCACTAAAATAAATAAATAAATATTAAAAAAAGAAAAACACTGAGGACTTAGGTTTCACCAGCATATTCTGTGTACCGTCCACGCACTCTGCCACACACTGTACATACAGTAACGGGAAGAAAGCTAATGGGGTTTTTTGTTACTAGTGGTGTGTTGGGAAATGTTTAACAACCAGCTCTCTTCAGGAGGGTAGAGGAGCGGGGCGGGGTGGGGGGAAGCCCCGATGTGTAGCAATTTGCCAATATCAATGGTACAAATACCTCCACCAAGAAGTCATTGAATGCGGAGCTGGGAAGAAATGTGCAATGGAACATGGTTACATAATATTTCCATTCTACAGATACAATAGATGTGAGTAGTCTCAGAGCATAGACAGACAATAAAATATAATAAAATGATTAGAAAGTGATATGCTTTGAGTATATATTACAGTTGTTTTTAATATAACTAATTTAGTTGTAAGTTAATAATGCCTGTGCTTAGCAACCAGCTCTCAACATTCCTGATAATTTGTCAGTCAGTTCTTGCGAGCTGATATGGGCCACCTGCAACACACCACTGATCATTACTTATTGTCTGTCAGGTGTCACGGCTGTCATTTGAGATACATTGTTTCATGAATCCTCACTGTGGTCTTCTGGAATAGTTACTATTTTACTGATGAAGAAAAGGAGCTCAGAAAGGTTGACTAACTTGCTTGGAAGCACACAGCTGAACAATGGCTGTGTGACCTCCACCCTCCAAATCTCCATATTCTATTATACCACACTGTCACTCAGATTGCCAACATTTGATTTTAAAGTGTTTAAGAGAGTAGACTGTGTTCCGTGGATGTCGAGGTCCACTGCATTCAGCAACTTTGTGAACACGAATGTGTGTGCAAGGTCATTAACACTGAGTCAGTCCATTTGGTTTCAGAAAGTGCCATTACTCTGGATATGATGACCACGTCAGGCAGAGTGTGACCTGCGTTGTCATGTAGAGGAGAATGACAGAGCTCCAGTTACTTGGCAAGAAGTCTTTCCAGAAACAGTGGGAATCACCTCAGGCTCTCCTCTCATTTTCCTTCCTTTTCCCTAAATTCATTCCAGCTCACAAAACTAATTTAATTCCTTTTTAATCAAGTCAATGTCTTACACAATGAACCTAAAGGTGAGTATCCAATAACATTTCAACCACTGTTTTCAACTAATTCACATTTGCTATGGTTGTAATTTTTGTGATTCAGAGTTATTCTTTCTTGTTAAAATAGGATGTTTACTTTTTAATAAGCAACATCACTGTAAAGTTACTATAGGAGCCCCTAGGAACAAAATAATTTTACAACATAAATTCAATTATTTCTCACAACAATTCTGTGCAATAGGAGCTATTATTATCCTAACTTCATAGTAAACTGAAATACAAAGAGATTAATAATTTATCCAATAGCATCTTATTGGTCTAAAGATAAACTCCAGATTCCTTTGGTTTTCAGTCACGGCCCTCCATCATCTGGCCCCAATGCCTTTTCAAAGTTAGATCTCACCCCTAACTGACAATAGCACTCACTAGGACCTGCCACATCTTCTACTTCCCGCCTGTACGCCTCGGTCCCACCACTGTCCCCATCCGAGGTGCCCCCCTCCTGGCCCTTTGCCTGGATCCTCCCGTCACACAAAATTCTGCTCTAGTCGGCTCTTCCATGGAGACATCTCTGACCATTCTCACCCAATGACACTCACAACCCACTCGTGCCAATACTACCTTGTAATTTCTCTCAACATATTGCCTTATATTGTCATTTAAATGTCCATATCAAAGTCTATCCTCCAACAAGAATGCTAACGTGCTAGAAATCATACCTCCATAGTGCCTAGCACAGTTCTAAGCACATAGTTCTCATCAATGCTTTTTTTTTTTTTTAAGTAAGCTCTAGGCCCAACTTGGGGCTCAGGATCAAGTCGCATACTGCACTAACCGAGCCAGCCAGACGCCCCCCTCAATGCTGTTTCCATTATTGTAGTCTATAGCATATGCAGAAGCTATTCTTTTTATCAGAAATGCCCTCTGTTCTTGGACTCACACGTCTTCGGCATGAAAAATATTTATATGCCTGAAGATTGCATCCATTCTAGTAAAAAGAATTGGTGAGAGTTATCTATTGATCAGGATATTTGCTACCCCAAACTCATATTGTTTTTACTTTATTTTTATATGCTATAAAAAATAGAATATTAGAAAAAATTTACCACTTTAAGCAAACTGGTTAAAGTAACATTGGAAAAACTCACAGCTTAGGCAAGAAACCAGAAATTGGATAGTTTTTCTTTTAATAATGCACAAGACCAAAGGGAAGGCAGGCATAAGAGAAGTAGAGAGCCACACTCTGCTGGAGTTATTTATAATAACTTCAAGGGTCCTTGAACAAAGAAAAGTTGCAAAAGTTAAAACGAAGAAAAAAAGGGTTTTTAAACGGCAGATTAATTTGAAAGTTTGGAAGACTGTTCAGGACAGTAACTCACAGCTTTCTGAATGTATTTAAATGAGGTGGAAACTGACAAAATGGAATTGTTTCAGAAAACCTGCCCCAAGCAGACAAAGAGCAGATGGGTAGAAGATGACAGTGAACGCACAGCTACTTAACTCCATTTTGGAAATGGACCATTAAGCTAAGGATGAGAAAGAAAAAGAAAAAAAATGTTTAACTCAAAATGAAAGAAACAAACAAGCTAGCTACTTTCAATGTATTCTGCCTGATTTTACTTCAAACTGCTCTTTAGGGGATCAGAAGTACATCAGCTTCTGCAAGCAGGCAGTGGAAACCGTCTTTGTGTTCCTCACAAGGCTCATTTGCTCATAAAACAAGAGAATGAACAAGACTGCGGCATCAAAACTTACTGGTCACCTGGTCAAAATGAGTGTTAACTCATTTTAAAAAGTCCTGATTGGCCAAATTTATAGCACAACACTTAAACACCAAGGTGATTTAATTGGAGTCCTATCAGTCAGGAATTCAGGAGAAATTCTGAAGGACTTGAAACTAGGTAACAATAATAAAGAACCAGGGATGCTCTAGGTTCAGAAAATTGTAGACTGGCTGATTTAACTCCTGTCCTACAGAAAGTATTAGGCTTTATTTTTAGAAACCAGTTGGGAATACTAATGGACAAAGCTTCCCTTCGTTAAGGGGAGCTAAGCTGGTTGCAGGAAAACATGGCCACTCTCACTAACAGAGGGAATACGAGATGTCGTTTGAAGAGAGTAGAGCTGAGGAAGACAAAAAGGAGAAACCAACATCATAATTAGATTGCCACAAAGAGTATGAGAGCATCTCACACTCTGAGTAAAAGGTACAAAGGTCAAAGTCAGCTCACGTGAGCGCGCCCCCCACCCCAGCCCACTAGTAATGACACTGCCAGCACTCAGTGTTAACCCTCAGATGCGAGATGAAAAGATTCTGTAACCTCTGATTCTTGGAAGGTTTGGGAGGCAGTACCTTACATGTGAACTTGTTATGTATGGAGGATCAGTTTTTATTAAATATAAATAATAGATTACTACTTGCCCTAAAGCACATTATGATGTGATAGACAATATAATACTAAGAACCATGTAACAATGTAATAGACAATATGATACTAAGAACTGCAACTGAGTAATGAAAATTCAATCCAATACAAAACTTTGTTAAGTTGGGGCTCTATTTCATCTGTACTGCTTTCTGGAGAAGGCATTAGCAGACAAAAGTACATACGTAGAAGCTTTGGAGCAAAAAAAAAAAAAATCTTTATATTTCTTGTCACAGACTTTCACTCTAAAAAAAAATACATTTTACTTTGAGCAGAACATCTGGCCAATTCAGTCCAACATTCCATCAGTCTTAGGAATGTTCCCAGGCATCTGGAGTAATGACCTTTTTTACGTATTGACTCTCCATTTTGGTGTCATGGTATTATTATTATTCAAGGACATTTTTTAATTTTCTAGACTTTGGATGCATTGACTTGTTAATTTTCTAGACTTGGAAGTAGCATATACTACTCTAGATTCGTCACCATCATAATTTATTGAGGGGACAAAACCAAAACATGAATTAAACGTGAACATGAATTAAAATGACAAAGTGGCATAAACTATCTACCAAATGAATGCTAAGGACAACAAATACCACAGAAAGAGGTAACATTGGTTTGGAAAGCTCAAGAAAGAATTTACAGAGAATGCAGACATGAAGCGAGTTTGAGAGTCCTGGAAGAATTCAATAAATGAAGAAGAGAAATACAGGCATCCAGGGGAAGGAAACTGTGTCAGCGAAAATCTAGAGGTTGTTATTCACCTGGCTTGTCCAATCTGAATACAGTGCAGAATTCCTGTAGCAGGTATCGTGAAAAATAAGGTTGGAAAGGTAATTAAAAGCAAAATGATGTCATTTTTTGAAAGTCAGGTTTAGCAATTTGTACTTACTCTGTGGATAAATGGATTGAAGATTCAGAAAATTTGAAGGGAGATCTGTGAACAAGATGGTCAAAAGAATGAAGGTGGAGAAGTCCGTAAGACTATCTATCTCAATAATCCAAACCAGTCAAATCAAATGCATACACTGGTAGCCCAAGGGCCCCGTCTGGCCCACCGCAGATTTTATTTAGACTACGTACTATTTTTTTAAATTGAGATATAATTGGCACATCACACTGTGTAGGTTTAAGATGTACAAAGTTTGGTTTGGTACATTTATCTATTGCGGTATGTTTACCACAGTAGTGTTGGTTAACGCCTCTATCATGTCCCATAATTACCATTTCTTTTTTGTGGTGAGAGCGTTTATGACCTAGTCTCTTAGCAACTCTGGAGTATATAATAGAGTATTGTTGACTATAATCACTGCATTGTGCATCAATTCTCCAAAACTTACTCATCTTCTAGTTGCAAGTTTGTACCCTTTGACCAAAATCTCCCCGATTCCCCCACCCCTAACCCCTGGCAATCACCATTCTATTCTTCGTTTTTATGAGTTCAGTTTTTTTAGATTCCACATATAAGTGAGATCATGCAGTATTTGTCTTTCCCTCTCTAACTGACTTCCCTCAGCATAACGCCTTCAAGGTCTATCCATATTGTCACAAATGCCTACATACTTTTTAAAAAATGCAAATAAAAAAGTTGCCAACATTTAAAATGAGAACATTTCCCATTAAAACTGAATTTCCGACTTCTCCAGAAGAACCGTTCAAGACTATCACAGTCCCCAGGGCCTAAGCACTGAATGTGGCAACCCAACCCCATCTTCTGTCAAACCTACCCAAGTGAACCCAAATCCCACATTAAATATAATCTATACCTAATTGTCTAAAAGTTGATTTGCAATTGATTAGTTGACAACATGTTAGGTTTTGCAGACATTTAATTAACATACTTACTAATTTTAATTTGCAGTTTTGTTTTTAAAGTCAAAACCCTGGGGCACCTGGGTGGCTCAAGTCAGTTTAGCATTTGACTTCTGCTCATGTCATGATCTCAGGGTCTTGGGATTGAGCCCCAAGGTGGGCTCCACACTCAGTGGGGAGTCTGCTTGTCCCTCTCCCTCTGCCCCTCCCCCCCCACGTGCTCTGTCTCTCTCAAATAAATAATCTTTTAAAAAAAGAGTACTTAAATGATGCATTTAAGTAGGAAAATCAGAAAGAAAAAAGGAACAGAATGAATCATTTCATACGTGTTGAATTTGAGTTATCAGCAAGAAAAATCAAAGTCCAAATATCCAACAGGCCATTGCTGACACACAATCGGAGATTGAAAGAGATGGGGCCTAGAGATCTAGATTGTATAGTCATTTACACAAAGAAACCACTGGAGTCATTAAAAATGAGCCTTGGAGAACATGAGGATTAGCAGGCTGAAGGCAACAGAAGAGTCAATGAAAGGGAGAAAAAGGCAAATGAAGCAATGTAATTGTCCTGGGTTTGGAAGCCAGGAGAATATGGAGTTTCAGGGCGAGCCCAACTGAGCCCAGTGAGGCACTTCGTACACATTAGCTTATGTAAACCTTTCAAGATGGGGCATTATACCCATTGGATGGATAATACTGAAATACAGAGACATTTCCTAATTAGCCCCAAATCACACAGCTAAGAAGCGATGAATCTAGCACAATGTTTCTCAACTGGGGGTGATTTTGCTCCCCATAGAACATTTGGCAATGTCTGAAGAAATTTTGAGTTGTTACAGCCTGAGGTGAAGGCTTGTGGGGAGACGTCAGAGAGGGGATGAGGGTGGAATTGCTACTTGCGACGAGTGGATAGAGGCCAGGGATGGTGCTAAACATCCCACAATGCACAGGACAGAGAACAGCCCCCCACAACAAAGAATTACCTGGCCCCGAATATCAATAGTGCTGCAGCCTAGAAACCTTATTAGCATCTAGTCCTTGAAATATGACGTATAGTCTTTCCGCAGCACCACTCTATCCACACCTCAACCAGGTTGCTCCACTACTGCCAACGTTAGAGTAAGGGAGCTCTGATGGAAGTTTCTAGAATATGTTTTCTGTGCAGTGCATAAGACTGAATTAGAAACTCTGGGAGTAAGACCCAACTGTCTGTGCTTTGAAAATCCTTCTAGATGATTGTGTTAAACTCTAAAGTTTGAGAACCATTTTTTTTTATAAGTCTGATGAATTTGGTCATTTGTAAACCATCACTGTCTGTTAAGAATGTACCTTTTGAGAAGGTGCTGGCACCAGAAACTGGGGCAGGAGTAGAGGGCAGGAGTAGAGAGCCTTGTTGCATAAGATGGCTGCAAAAACCCCACTGCTAAAAAAGAGACTCCATGGAAAAGATGATTCTGAAGATGAGTTGCAAAAATGCAAAAGTATTCGTCCCACGTCCAAGTTGCAAGAGTGCCTTCTGGGCAAGGAAGCTAAAGCAGCAAAAGTTAAAGAGGCCTGGGTCAGCCTGGCTTATGTTAAGATAACAATAAGCAGTTTAGCATGACCAGAGGATAGCCGGGAAGTTCTGCAAAGTGGACAGCTCAGTCTGAAGGGCAGGAATGAAGAGTTTGGCAGTGAAGGCTGAAGGCAATTTGTAAAGCTAATGAAGGGGGATGGGGAGTGAAGTTTCAACCGAGGAAATACCTTAATTAGATATGCATTTAACAAACAGGCGGTAGCAGCTATTTGGAGGCTAGACTTCGGTGGGATAAGAGGCTAGCAAAGAGCTGGCAGGAGCTCTTACAGCCCTTTATTTCAGCAGTGGTTTCCAAAGTGGGAAGGATATACCCTGGGGAGGGCTGCAGGCTGACCCACTAGGGCAGGGGAAGGGAAAATCGGAACTTGTTGCTATGTATTTATTATATTGTCTCCTAAAAAAATTAAGGATTACTGACGTTTAATATGTGAATTAATGTGAAGACCTTCACTTTTTCCGCGTGCCAATGAGCCACGTGTTACTTACTCTGATAGAACAGTAGTGAGAGTTTCATGATGAGTTGGCGGGGCACTCCTCATCTCACACACTTTAGACTGTATATTGCACCTACTGTGTGCCTGGTCAAGTGGTTTTATGGCTTTTGTTATCTAATTTCAGCTAAACTAGCCCTGGCAAAGAAGACACATGGTTTATAAAAGATTCCTGCAAAGAGACATGAGATTGTAGAGGATACGAATAATTCAAGGACAAGGAAAAGTCATGGCTAATGCTTCTTCTCCTAGCCCAAACTCTCCCTCGACCACGTTGGAGGCTTAGATCTGATGAGATGCTGGCCAAAATAGTTTAAATTGTCCATAATGCTTGAAATATTACTTTATATCAATAAAGAAAGCCTTACCTAAATTGTATGTTGCGCTTTGAGATGTTAGCTATTGGTAGGATGACGTCATCCAAACTAGTAAGATATCTCAGGGATGAGAAATCAGTTTCTGAGAATAAAGCTGAGAAACTTCACATTGAGCAAAAGAGGCCAGACGTGAGAAGGATGCACTATTTGACTACTATATAAAGTTCAAAACAAGTAAACGTCATCTGCGTCTGCGGTGGCAGAGGTCAGGCTAGTGGTTATCCTTGGCAGCGGGGGAAGGGGGCTGTGCGGACTAGGGGAGGGCACAGGGGAGCTTCTGAGTTCTAGTAATGTTCTTGTTTGATCTCCTGGACCTAATTTAAATTACATGGTCACATGTCTATGTTCACTTTGCAAAACTTCATTAAGCTAGAAACTTGATGATTTGTCCTCTTTTCTCCATGTATGTTAAATAAAACTAAATAAAAAGTTTATGTACAAAATTTTTTCATGTAAGATGTTTAATAAAAGTAAACACATTTCTATAATTTGTGAGAAAGTTGCTTTGTGCTGTTAATAAATTCAGCTTTTAAAAATTATTGCATCATTCATCTGTATCTAAAATTTATCTTTACAAATGTATAAAACGTTAGACAAATAGTGCATGGATTCATTTCATCAAGTCTAAAAAATAATACACTGGGGAGATGGAATGCCTCCCTTTCCTGATGGGACTATGCCAGAAAGAATCTCACCAGAGCACGCAGGCAAAGGCTGATGAGACTGTGAACTCTCAGTGCACTGGGGACGAGGGGAGCAAACGGAGAGAAGAAATGACAAGGAGACAGGATCTACAGGACAGATAACTGGCAGGACTGTGGGATTTGTAAAGGGAAGAAGAGTCCCTGGGGGCTCCCAGGTTGAGGTGTGGGTTTTGGCATGGGCTCTCAGAGGTCAAAGCCCGACTCCAAGAGAGGAAACCCAGGATGACAATGGGTGTGGAGAAGGTACATTTAGAATATGAAAGGTGCACTATTTTTATTTCAATCCACAGTCATAACCCCCGTGTTATATAGACAGCACCAAAAAATAATTAATCTATTATTTTCAGATGGCAGATAAAGAAGTGTCACTCCTAAGGGGAAATCCTGGCTAATTAATGTTACACACTTACGGTTATACTCTAAGTATCATTTACTTTTGAGAGAAAGTTTAGGAAAAATTACTTTAAAATCAAGTGCTGAAATTCTTTCTGTAAGTGTTGAAAACAGTGCATGGTATTTTATTATGAGGTCTATGGAAAAGGGCAGTGTAATTAATCCTCAATTATAGTCTGAAAATTAGGCTTCTTTTAAAACATAAAAGTCAAAGAAGTGCATTTGTTTTTAATTGAAGCTTTAAGAATGTTTTAAATTAGCATCATGAAAATGTTATTAGGACAAAAGTCATTTGCAATGCCCACAAAAGACCCCGTTCTCAGTAACATGCATCAAGTGTGTCCTGTCTAATAAGACTTCACCTTTACTTGGCTCTTTTTTTAATCCAAAAAGCTTTAATTTCTTTACAGATATTTATCCAGCTCCCAGGTACCTTATTCTCTGAAAAACTAAAGGACAAAAGGATGCCCGCCTTTCCCTCCAGTCACACCGTGACAGCCTCACAGCCTCGGTGGGTGGCGCAGTCAGGAAGGGACACGTCAGGCGACACTTCTTGGTAGCCCCTGTTGCTCCCTTTACTACAGAAAATATTTATTCTATGAAGCTATGAAAAGCAGATGGAACCCCTCAAAATGTGTTGGAGAACAAGAAAAAAACCCCAAAGAAGAAAAAACCACGCTGGAGGAAGAAAGGGCAAACTAGCTCTCGCCTTTGACTCATCACTCTCTGCCTGGTCTCTCGCTCTTGTTTGAAGGGCTTCCTTTCTGCTATGTTAATCCTCTGTCTCTGTCTGAAGGCTCCCTCCCTTTCCTCTCCCTGCCTCCACTTCCCTCCTTTCATTTTCTTTCTTCTCTCTTCCCTTCCTTCCTAGCCTTTGCTGATGGCTGACTGTAGGTAGTACCAAGCTGGCATCAGGGATAGCAACATAAACAGGCCTACAGTGCCAACCCTCGAGGAGATCAGAGTTTAGTAAGGCACTTACATTTTAATCAAGGGAAAGACATGCCTTTTATAATTTTTTGCCCACAAAGCATGTGGACTCTTTAGTTTGACCAGGAAACTATCAATATTTTTTGAAGTCTTAAAACACAGATAGACTGGCATCTTAAAAATGTCTTCTTGGGCTGGCCTTCTAGGACATAAGTCCCTATCACAAAGGATTGAAAGGCAAAGAAAGTCTCCTTTACTTTTGAATGACGTTTTCCCAAGGCTGGAAGTGATTTTTCAATATAATTATTTTTAATGATACTAATGCATACAGGAAACATTTCAGCGTGCCATCCAGAACCCCAGGCTCATAGGTTTTAAAAATCTTAGTTATTTACCTCCTCTCCCCTCAATTTTTTTTTTGTCATTTTAAGACTATTTCGGATAACAAATCACAGACACTAGCAAGCATGCTTTCCTTTAAAAAAAAAAAAAAAGATATTTATTTATTTGAGAGATAGAGAATGAGCGAGCGAGAGAGGAAGGGCAGAGGGAGAGGGAGAAGCAGACTCCCCCTGAGCAGGGAACTCAACTTGGGGCTCCTTCAGATCCCAGGACTCCCGGATCAGGACCTAAGCCAAAGGCAGACACTTAACCGACTGAGCCCCCCAGGCACCCTGCATGCTTTCCTTCCAATGGGCACTGCAACGTTCTGGGACTATGGTTTCCCTTCGTATTCCTCAATCAGCTATCATAGTTGAAAGATCTGGCTTCCCCTGCATAAGCCAGGGATGTTGGGGGAAGTCAGCTCACTTTGGGATCTGGGGTCTGTAAGTGCTGCTTTCTTAACACAGAGACCACCCTGGTGTTTGCAAGATCCAAGCCTGATGTTGAAGGTATCCAAGTGGCTAACCGAACATCAGACGGTGCACCTGAGTGCCCTCCCTCAGGGCTCTGTGGTGTATCAAGTGCTCCGGGGGAGGGGGGGGGCGGCCCAGAGGACGCCTCCGCTCCTAGCACACAGTAAGTGTCTTTCAATGATGTGTTCAAATGAAATAGAACCACAGTCGTGCAGATAAAGCGGATTTTTGCCCAGTGGCCCTGCTGTAAAACATCATCAGAGCTTTCCTTTAATGGACTGAAAACCCAAACCAATTAAAAAACTGTCTGACCCAAACTGTAGTTCAATGCAGACTATGAGAGAGGCTGTTGTCTTTAATGTACCTCACCTCTCCCCGGAAACAAGCTCTGCTGCTTTCGACAAGGTTACGATTATGCCCATGCAGCAAAACTAGAAATGGCCTTCCTGAAAGGGGCAGACCTCCAAATGACATCCTGAATCTTTACCTGCAGCAAGAAGAAACCCTAGATGTGGAAGAGGCACGGCACTGTATTTTCAGGCGAAGGATCTGAAGAAGTAAGGAAAGGGAAACTTTAATAGGTTGATATTGATTAAAATACTCAGGAGTAGTTTCAGGTATGTTTTAGAGCCCTGTTCAGGAGGAAAGCAGGAACCCCTTATGTCCACACACAGAGGGAGACAGTCTCTATTCTCCAGCAGGAGATGCATGGTATCCTGGGACCCCCCAGGCATCCCAAGGCTTAGAAAATCAAACTGAGGGTGCAGTGTGTGTGAGCAGAAGAGATAGCAGCTCTACAATCTTCCTTCAAGGACATGATAAGACTGGGAAGAAATTAATCGTGGAAAAAAATAGGGGCAGACGATATTAACCAAAACATTGCTTCCCTCAGCTGAATCATCTGCCGCCCCATCTGGTTCCATGGAAATCCTGAGCAGACCAACAAAAAGACTAGAGCAACTGTTCTCCAATGATATGTGGGAAGAAAATGCAGAGGAACAGCTCAGGCAGGTTCTGAGACAGTGAACTTTCCAAGGAGACAGGCGCAATCCCTCTGACCTGCCTACATATGGCCCCTCAGGCCATTGTTGTGTTGTACGTAACTACTTCTTTACCTCCTGGAATCTCTTTTTACCCCTTTTAGTTGTTAATTACTTTTTGCAAGCTAACAATTCTTCATATTAAATTTCCCCTCTTCAAATTGCTGGTGTAGGGGCGCCTGGGTGGCTCAGTGGGTTAAGCATCTGCCTTAGGTTCAGGTCATGATCCCAGGGTCCTGGGATGGAGTCCCCGCAGCAGGCTTCTGCTGCTTCTGCCTCTGCCTGCAGTTCCCCCTGCCTGAGTGCTCTCTCTCTCCGACAAACAAACAATAAATAAATAAATAAAATCTTAAAAAAAAAAATTGCTGGTGTCCATGAGGTATCCATGGAAATAGGGTCTTCAAGGGTTACCATGATCTAGGGTCTGGTACTTGTCTTTGCAGATTCATAAACTCAAAAGAATATGGAGAATGGAGAATTTCAGATGTACCTGGATTCAAATCTTAGTTCCACCACTTCCTAGCTTTGTAACCAAGAGCAACTCATATAAATAACAATGCTACTTATAGGAGATGATTCATTTATTCAGTAAATGTGTTTACTGAGATGCTACTATGTGTCAGGTACTATTGTAGACATTAGGACACAGACAAAAAGCCCTGCCCTCGAGGAGCCTGTATTCTGGTAAGGGAAGGCTGGCAATAAATAAAAGCAATGTATGAAATACACAGCATGCTCTATGGTCCAAAATGCTACGGCAAAAGGCTAGGCAGGGAAGGGCAACGGGAAGCGTTGGGAAGTTGGAAGCTTCAATAGAATGACGCAGAAAAGCGTCTTTGTGAATGTAACGTGGGAGCCAATTTTGCAAGGTGATGAGAGAACTCACCACAAGGATCCCTGGGGGAAAGGTATTCCAGGCTAGGAATCATTTCCGAAAGTGTTGCTTCAGGAGTTCATGGACCAGAGTGACAGGAAGAGAACGAGTGAGGGAAAGAATCCTAGGAAGTAAGAACAGAAGGTAACAGTGAGCGCGACTGTGCAACCTGGAAGGCGCTGAACCCAGAGCCTGGCCCTCGCTCCCTCAGTTGTCACTCTGTCACCTCTGGGAGGTCAGCTCCCCCAGAGAAAGCCCACCCTATTCACTTCTGAATGGCTGGCACCCCCAGTGGTGCCCGGCACACAGAAAGTGCCCAGGGAATGATGGACAAAGTATTTACTCTAATGACACACTTGGGACTGTGACGTGAGGTCACAACATGAAGTTACCAATGTATAACATGGGATCCACCTCTCTAATGTACTAATTCTGTCAGTGGGCTCTCCGGGTCCCTTCCTGCCCGATATCACAGTAGTTAGGAAGCCAAAGGAATCAAGAGAAAGCTGCTTAATCGGCGTGAGTAAGGTCAAAGAAAGTTGGGGAATCTTAGGGGATGTGTTAACGGTCTTCCCTGCCCTGGCGATTTTACATATCAGAAGATGTGTCAGGCGAGGACTGTAGATCAAAGCAGGAAATGGAATAAACACACAACAGGAGCCATGTTGGTTGCCTATCCAAGACTCACCCCTCTCCGCATCCCGTAGTTCCTAGCTCTCGCGGATACCGAGGGGCTACCCGCTTGGGGGAGGCTCAGCCCCAAACAGCCCCCGGGAGTGAATCACAGTTGATCTAAAGCAATCACAGTAATCTCCGTTCTCCTTAAAGGGATTCCTTAGGCAGAAGCACATGACACAACTCTGACTAGTAGGACCTGACCAAAGGTCTATGGGAGGGAGGGGCTGGGGGCTGGGGGAGAGAATGCTTCTGGAGAAGCTTTTTCACTCACACAGATTTGCATGAGGAGAAGCTGACTTTTCTGCTTCTTAAACAGCTGTAAGTGGAAGTAACACCCGGAGCTGACACAGCTCGCCTGCATCCGTGCGTGGACAAGCCTAGGGGTCAAAAGTCAATACCCTGAGGATGACAGAACTGGAAAATGGAGCGAGCTTGGGTCCTTGTTCACATTATTGAGCTGTTAATGAGTCGGCCTTGGAAATGTCCTAACTCTAGAACTCTGTGTGTTATGTGGGATGATAAATTTGCTTATATTTAAAGCAATCTTGTTTGGATCTCATATTAGTTTGCTAGGGCTGTCATAATAATATATCACAGACCCAGTGGCTTGAACAACTGATTTTTCTTTTCTTTTCTTTTTTTTTTTTTTTTAAGTTTTGGGGGCTNNTTTTTTTTTTTTTTTGAAGTTCTGGAGGCTATAAGTCCAACACTGAGGTGTTGGTGGGTTTAAGGAAGCCTCTCTCCTTAGCTTGTAGATGGCCACCTTCTTCCATGTCCTCACATGGGTGTTCCTGTGTGTGTATCTCTGGTGCCTCTTCCTTTTCTTTTTTTTTTTTTTTTAAGATTTTTTATTTATTTATTTGACAGAGATAGACAGCCAGTGAGAGAGGAAACACAAGCAGGGGGAGTGGGAGAGGAAGAAACAGACTCCCAGCGTAGGAGCCCGATGTGGGACTCAATCCCGGAACGCCGGGATCAGGCCCGAGCCAAAGGCAGACACCTAAGGACTGCACTACCCAGACGCCCCGCCTCTTCCTTTTCTTATAAGGACATCAGTCATATCGGATTAAAGCCCCATCTTTATGACCTTATTTAACTGTAATTACCTCTTTAGAAGTTCTGTCTCCAAATGGAATCACATTTGGGGTTAGAGCTTCAACATATAAATGTGGGGAGGGGAACAAAATTCAGTTCATAACAGGTCTCCTCTTACAGATAATATACCACTTCCAAGGTTATAGTGACAATTTCAGGATGTCAGGGCAAGCTGACTGTCACAACATCTAATGGCAATTATAAGTTGCCCGTCAAACTTTTAATTTGTACAATTGGATAAATTACTTTTCAAGGCCCTCCCAACTCTGAGATTCCATGAGTACTTTTGTCTATTGCTAATATTTTAAGTTATAATCACAGTTATATATCAGTTGACATACTTTCACCTTCAAGGAAAAGAAATATCTAGAAAAATGCAGCTAGAAGGATCTTAAGCCACATCACATAAAAAGAAATCCAGAGGCAAAGAAGTTCCAGTTAATAAAGTTGCTTAACAAATTATCAGGCAGGGCCAAGATTCCTTCAATTGTCCAGTCTGCCCGTTCTCAATGTGTTAGCAGTCCCCCCATGGTCACAAAATGACTGCAGCAGCTCCAGGTACCACATCACTATATAGCACCTCCACAAGCAAGACAAAGGGAAAGAAAAAGATCTTCCCTTCCTTCCACTTTATTTTTTTTTAAAGATTTTATTTATTTATTTATTTATTTTTATTTATTTATCAGAGAGAGAAAGAGCACAAGCAGGGGGAGCAGAGGCAGAGGGAGAAGCAGGTTCCCCACTGAGCAGGGAGTCTGATGCAGGACTCGATCCCAGGCCCCTGAGATCAGGACCTGAGCTGAAGGTGATGCTTAACCAACTGAGCCACCCAGGTATCCCCCTTACATTTTATTTTAAGAACAAAGAAAGAATTCCATAAAGTTTCCCCATTAGGCTTCTTGCTAGGCAGACTTCTGTCACATACCTACCATGATGAGTTTAAATTGTCAGACTTTCCCTCAATCCCCATTGATAGAGCTAGGTAGCATACATATCAAATCACTTCAAAGCAAAGTGGTGGTGGGGGGGGTGCTGCACCTGGTTGGCTTAGTCAGAAGAGTATGAGACTGTTGATCTCATGGTCGTGGGTTCAGACCCCATGTTGGGTAAAGAGATTACTAAAAATAAATAAACTTCAAAAATTTAAAAAAGAAAGAAAGAAAGCCAAGGGGGAAGAGACCTAAACCAATTATGAGTCTTCCTTGGGGTTGATGAGGGGTCAGCCTCTGCTGAAACAAATGTCCCCTGGAGAGGAATTGACCAAATCAAGATTCCGTTAGCAAGAAAGGACAAGAAGATCTAAGATGTAACAACCACATTACTACAATCCCACGTCAAAGCTGACTGTGGAACTGCATAGTTCTTTAAAAGATTTTATTTACTTATTTGAAACAGAGTGTGAGAGAGAGAACACAAGTTGGGGGTGGGGTGGTTAGGGGCAGAGGGAGAGAGAGAAGCAGACTCCTTACTGAGCAGGGAGCCCAACTCAGGGATCGATCCCACTGGGATCGTGACCTGAGCTGAAGACACACACCTTAACGACTGAGCCACCCAGGCGCCCAGAACTGCATATTTGATATGGAGGCTGCCCTGGGTAATCCGAAAGAACACAGACATAGGACCTATAGTTGTTCCCACCCTGGTATTCTGTAGAAATAGCAGAAGGTATTGACAGAATTTTTAAGCTATTTTCAATATCTCAAACACCCCAGGAGAAACATTTGTGCAAAATGGCTAAAATGTTAGAATTATTTTGAAAATAACTGAAAGTCTATAAAGTCTGTGGGCTAAGATTGTTCTATCATACTAATCAGGAGCTCCTATTTCTTGTTATATATTTAATAAAAGTTTTCAATACATTAATAACTAAAACATATTTGAAAATAGCTACTTTTAAAACAAGGAATCCATGAAGGAGAAATAAATTTTAAGAGGTTATTGCTGAGAAAAACATGAGAGATCACTGATGCCCAAACTATTCCTTTCCTCAAGGAAATGTAAAGGATTTCAGCTAGTTATGACTTAAGAGTGCTATCTTCTCTAAAGAGACAAGGAGTAATGGTTCACAGACACTAAGCCATTCAATCTTAGCCTGTTTATGTCTGGGCAGTTATCTTTCACACTGACCATATGCTCAAAAATCAGTATCTTTCCATATCATTAACTCATGACACCACCGGAATTTCCTGAACAAATGCATTAATTCTAAGTGGACTGTAATAGGCACCCTTATTATCTTTTTTCTAAGAGAAAAGGACCAATCACCACTAACCATTTAAATTAAACTCTATCAGCAAAATATACTGATATCATAGACATTCACATTGTATACCCTGCAATTACCATTTGCTAATAGTAATTTGTTTAATAAATAATACCAAGGAGAATAAACATTAATGAAATGGTGCACATTTTATACGAGTCCTTTTAGTTTTATTTCTCAAAAGCGATTTAGAATTCAACAATTTAAAAAAGAGCATTAATCAAAGCCAGAGAATGATAATAAGAGATAGTTGTGTTGAATATTATATGGCCAAAGAAAACAGGTAATTCTGGAAGTGGTGTCTGGGGAGAAAAGTAAATTGTTAACAACACTTGTCAGGTGCTTCGAGTATGAGTTTCGATGCTAATGTAATTGGGTAGGACAAAAAACCATTGGTTAGGAAAAGAATGCACAGAGACTGCACATACACACACACACACACACACACACACACACCATTGATCTCCATGATTGTTGAATGATATCCTGGAAAGAAGGGTTTGGGTTTTTTCTTTTTTTTTTTTAAGTGAATGACTATGGCTTATCTTCATACACTGGTGAAGTGGACACAGCAATGAACGTATCTGACTCTCCATCTCAGACTGGAAAGGCCGCTCTCCTAAGGAACTTTCTGGTCCAGGTATTAGGGACATACAAATGGGATAAAGGAAAAGGAATGTCACAGGTATACAGAAACAGGAGCCCGAGTAGGGTTCAAGGGAAAGCCTTGGAGAATAAACTGAAGGTTCACCCAAGATTTCTCTGGAGTCCTCGGCAGTGGTACGTCTTTGCTGCAGGGCTCCACGGTTTACAGAGCATCAACTTTTCTCCACTCGCCTTCTGTCTTCTCTTCCTATGAATTCGCTTCTTCATTCTCTAATCTGATTATTGTCTCCATATTGAGGTGTCTGCTCATTCATAACTGTAACTCATGTATAGTTTTACGTCCCACATGACCTGGCTCTATCGCAACCCCTTTCACTCTCTTTCCCCATTGCTAACCCCCTTATTCTCTTGGCACATCCCACATGAAATGCCTAAGATAGACCACCTAATTGTCTCAGATTATCTTTCTGTGCCCAGGTCACTAGCTAACCCACACACTGACTGCCTTGGGGTCCAGTGCCCATCCTACTATGTACCCATTTATGTCCAGGAGAGAGAAGGACATATAGTTTCGAATATGACTGCCCAGGGCTCTTTCCTCAGCAGGGCCTGAGGATGAGGCACTTCCCTCAGGAATATCTGAAAGGTAGCCAGGCAGTGTGACTAGCGTCTCCAGTAAAAAAAAAAAAAAAAAAAAAAAAAAAAAAAACCCAAACACTAAATCAGGAGAACTGTCGGAAGACGTGCCTGAGGTAGCTCTTATCTTGTTGGCAGATCTTCGGTGAGTCAGTAAATTGGATAACCATCCCGTATTTACTTTATGTGATATAATCATAGTCTATGCTTCTTTCAATCTGAAACTAAATGCTAATAATTATAAGAGATACTTTTCAAGTGCACTGGAGTTGTTCTGATGCAACCAGCTTTTTGAAGCAAAACAACTCTAGCAGTTAGAGACCCATGGAAATCTACTATCTTCTCTAACTCCCAGGAAATAAGCTCCCTTTAGAATCCATGAATCACGGGGTGCCTGGGTGGCGCAGTCGTTAAGCGTCTGCCTTTGGCCCAGGGCGTGATCCCAGCGTTCTGGGATCGAGCCCCACATCAGGCTCCTCTGCTATGAGCCTGCTTCTTCCTCTCCCACTCCCCCTGCCTGTGTTCCCTCTCTTGCTGGCTGTCTCTATCTCTTCAAATTAAAAAAAAAAAAAAAACCCATGAATCATGACTAGCCATCCATTGTTAATAAATCCTGTAGGAGACATTTCAAAATAAAGGGCAGTTATTATTTATTGTTTGTAATGCAGCCTACTCAGCCCAGAGGGACATTGTGAGGATCACTGTCAGAGTTTGTAAAATGCCTTTTGGCTTTTCAAAGGAAAGGTACTATATATGATAATAAAAGAACTAGCAATCATATTCTTGCACAACCCTGACACTGAGTTCATCTTTGTCTTAAAAAATAAGATAGTTCATCTTTAGGCCTTATGGGGATTATGGAATTCAATTTGTTCTGCGGATGCTAAGTCTGATGAAAAAGGATGCTCATTATAAAAGCACTTTCTGTAGTTCCTGTTCTGTTCAATACGTGTTGCTCTTAACTTGTGTTGAGAGTGAGGAGTTGACCATTTGTAAATCCGCAATGCTACTAATTGGAATCTGAACCCTGTAACACTTTAATGGTGACACAGAAAGAACGGTTTAAAAAATAAGGCATCAGAAACTTTGCAAATATACCTGGTAGATGCGCTCATGGATGGGCTCATGCAGTGCAACAGACACACATGAGCCGGAAACATGCAAAGGCAAGAAGAGGAGCTGACTTTTTTAAGACTAGTACTGTAATCACACCTATACATGGGTTGTGCTTGTATTGTTTTACAAAGCATTTTGGATACAGTATTTCATTTGGTTCTCACTGGAAACCTTGGAGCTAGGTGGAGAGATGAGGTGTGTCCAGCTCTCTTGCTCTGAGCACTGTAAGACTCGAAGGCACTCAGACTAGCCAGAGGACAACAGGGCTGGCGGTTAGGAAGGAGGTCATGGATAGTTTCCTGCTGGAGACAAAAGGAGAGTTGCCATGGGAGCCCAGAGAGCTAGCGAACCTGGACACCAGTGTTCTCCTTTAGGTCCCAATGGAGATTTCTAATGGATTTTCCTTTAACCCCACATGGGTTAGGGTGCAGAGAAGGATGTATTTGTGAAGCAGTGAGATTTGAAGGGGGTGGATCACTGGGATCATTCCTTTCTAAGCAATTTTCAGGAGCCAGAGGAGATTGAGATAATACAAGCCACAGAGCTAGAAGGAAGGCACCCTGAGGAAGACAAGAATGAGCGGTCTTTAGAAATCCCAGATTCATGCCAGGGCTCCTGTGGTCAGCTCTCTGTGATTAAGTATTACTCACATAATTGATTACTCACATAATTAACCCTCTCTAAACTAACAAGCTATTTTGATCAAATCACAACAAGGAATCCAGTAAACGTCTCCAGAGGAGCCGGCCCAGCCTTGCTTCTTCAGATACTCTGATCAATGTCTGCCTCTTATGAAATAATCACCCTTCTCTGGCTTTTTTGAATTCTCACTTTTCAAAATTTCCAGACTGTCTCAAATGTGGCAGCCTACCAACTTTCTCCCTATAGAAGACTTCACTTTGTCATTCTGCCATTTCTAAATCCAATTTAGAACTGCTTTTCTAGTTTTTACAACTCTTGCTCGGTTTGCTCCTCCCTCCCTTTCCAAATGCATTTCTCCTTATCTTCATCAATCTGTCACCTTCAGCTCCACCCCCTCACTCCACTTCTTGGCTTTTCAGGCAGTTACCGTTTGAATGAGAAGATTGAAAATCTCATTTATCACTTTTGAGAATTCTCACAGAAACATATTGCAAAGCTTCCCTCACACCCGACAGGGAGGGAGAGAGAAAGCGTGACACCTAAAAATGAATCTCTAGAGAGGGAGTAACCCTAAAATAGAGCAAAATAATAAATCGATGCTGTTCTGCTTTCTTACAAAATGAAACAACTCACAATGGAACTTTCCCTTTGCAGATGAGTTATTATCAAAATGCTTGATACCACAGAAATCCCACAAATTGCTAAATTCCCTTTAAAAAAATAAAATCCATGCATGCTGTTCAGACCACTGCAACGAGCCACAACAGAAGAGGCTGCAAAGACAAAGCCCCACGGTCTCACTCACTCCCTCACTCCATACGAACACTGCTCAGGTGTCACACCACCGAAAAGACTCGGCAGTTCAAACATCTGTTCTGAGGCACAGCCCGTCAGAGCTGCTGCTCGGTTCCTACTCCTTCCTTC
The DNA here is from genome assembly GCF_002007445.2 of Ailuropoda melanoleuca. Taxonomy (NCBI): domain Eukaryota; kingdom Metazoa; phylum Chordata; class Mammalia; order Carnivora; family Ursidae; genus Ailuropoda; species Ailuropoda melanoleuca. The sequence goes on along the minus strand of NC_048227.1, from coordinate 63,040,182 downwards.
CACAGGCTTGACAGATGGAGGTCTCCCTCATGGCCCCAGGTAACATCCAAATGGCTGCCACAGCCACTTCCTGTGTCGCAAACACCTCTTTCCCCCCAGGCAGCAAAACCGAGCTAACAGTCGAGGCGTGTACAGTGCTATCGGCTGGGGAGCTAGGCTCGAGACCCCACATTTTCCCCGCTGGCAGCGACACCAGACGGTGGTGTCTTCATCCCGCCACACTCCTTCCATGAGTGACAACAGGCAATGAAATGCAAAGGAAAAGAGAAAGCCATGCCCCCAGGGCCTCTCCCAAATGCTGGCCAAGGGTTTTGTTTGACTACCCTGTGCGTTATTAGAGATGGAACTGCAAGGTCCAAAGAAGACCGCCTGCCACCATGTTGGGATCTTAACTGATTATCCCCAAGGGTCTTTTGTCTCCAGAACACAATGAAAAAGAGCTCTCGTCAGGGACGGCGGTATAAACTGGGAAACACAGACTACTCTGTCAGACTCATGCAGAAAGACATGTCCTGCTAGCAGGCTTCCATTTCACTCTATAACTAGAAAGGAAGGAGATAAAATTTCTAGCAAAGAAAAGAAAAAGCAAGCTGCTGCCAGTGAAAAGAACCATCTCCACATCCCGTAGGCTGGGTCTCCACTTACAGATGGTGGTAACATCTTGCTGACATAGAGACACCAGGAGCCTCGCTGTCCTTCTGTGGACTCTCTTTGCTCTTCTTTCCTCATGGTCTTTTCTTACTCTACAATTTTCCAGTTTTGCTTTTTGCTCTAAGCTGGCATAAGATTCAGATTTCTGAGGGTGTCAGGTTGTGAGTATAGAAATGAAATTCATTCTCATTTATTTTTGTGTTTGAAATCTAATCTGGAATGAAGTGTGTGCCATCTTTAAAGAGGCTGTGAAGAACACCCTTCTAGTGAAGAACTTGCTTCCTGAAGTTCCGTGGCCCCTAACGTGATAACAGAAGGCAATCCATTTCTATTTTCATTAAAATTTATTCAGGGTCTTGGCATGTCCCTTTCTGTAATGTGTCAATATTCTTGTCTTAGCCACTATCGAAACCAACTTAAAACATTTCTTAAGAGGCTTCGTGCTGCTCAGTTTCCATGTTCCCCAGCGATACACTTGCCCTCTACGCCACCTTTCCCCTCTTGCCGACTGCTATTCCCATTCCCATTTGGCTTTTCATTACATTTTCCCCAATTCGAACATTTCCATTTGCTTTCTTCCCTCTCTCATTTCCCCGCTAACTCTCTGGAGGGGCTGATATTCTACCATCGTTATTGTTATTTTCTTTTTTCTTCTAAAGACTGGAAGGGCGGAGCTGAAATATTTGGGAAATGACTAGTTCCATAAATATCAAGACATAGGTAATCAGTGGAAGCTGGTCCAGAAATCCTAACTCCTAGATTGTGGTTTATTTTTAGTGAATCACATTAGATACGGGTGGAGATCCAAAATCCAAGTGCCCATATTAATTTTTTTTTGGAGCTGAAATCAAATCAGGTTTCTCAGTTATACATTTATTACAAAGTAATTTGTTCCACGATGTTAACCAATTGATAAACTTATGATTCAGCAAGAAGTTCTCAATAGATTTCTGTAAATAGGAATGAAACTCCAAGAACGAATGTAGTTTAGTTTTGTTAATAAGATAGAGCTTTTTTTTTTTTTTTTAAATAAAAAATGTAACTTCAGCACGTTGGCTCAATGGTGTTTCTCTTGAAGTGTGAAAGCACAAGAAAGCCCCACTGGCATAGCATCCAGCTGCTGCCGACCTTTCTGTTGTCTGAATCAGTGGCTAAAAAAGCTGCTTATAACCTGCTTTGGCTAGAGTTCAGCAGTGGTGGTTTTTGTTTTAACGTGAGATTTGAAATGGTTGCCCTCACTAAGAAAAAGAGGGTGTGCTTGCAAAATTGTAATTGCAAAACCACAGCCTGGCCCCGGCACAGAGGAGCTGGAGCCCACAGGTGCCCCTGGCTGGTCTCCACTGTGGGAACAGAGAGCAGAGCAGCGGGCAGACAGCAGGCGGGCGGGCAGCAGTTCAACGCCGCGGGCGGAGGGTGACCTTGGCTGGGAGAAATGAGAAGTCTCTCCAGCCGAGAGCTGTGGCAGGGCTCTTAAAACGACTGTTGCCTTTCCAGAAAGAGCAGAGGGCGGGTGTTCTCAGACATTAGTGAGCAGAAGAATCAGGTCAACTGGTTAAAAATTCAGATCCCCAGGCCCACACCTCCAGACTCTTGGGGCCGGGGAATCTGTATTTTATATCATACAGCTGTGCCAGGAGCCACACTTTAAACATCCCTAGCCAGGGCCCAGCATCTAGGACTGTAGGACAGGAAGATGGTGACAGCTATGCGAGTGGTTAGGACTATGTATTTCTACATAGGGATCTGGCTTCCTTTGAACCCTTTAAAAATATTGCTTACCCATGAAATTAAATTATTTAGGGGCTATTTAATTAAGACACTTCCATTTTCCAGTATTCTGACCTTCTGTCAGACCGTGTGTCTTGATGTGTCTACATACGATCCTCATTTTATGTAAAAGATTTTATTTATTTCTTTGAGAGAGAGAGAGAGACAGTGAGAGAGGGCACGAGGTGGGGTGAGGGTTAGAGGGAGAAGCAGACTCCCCACTGAGCTGGGAGCCCGTTGTAAGGCTTGATCCCAGGACCCTGGGATCGTGACCTGAGCCAAAGGCAGATGCTTAACCGACTGAGCCACCCAGACGCCCCCATGATCCTCATTTTAGAAGAAACCATGCTCTCTGCTGTTACAGCAGTTACTCACCTTTGTTACTGTTCCATTCTGAAAAAGTAAAATTCACATGAGGAGAGATACCTGGGGTGTCTGGGTGGCTCAGTCGGTTAAGCGTCTGCCTTTGGCTCAGGTCACGATCTCAGGGTCCTGGGACTGAGCCCTGCATCAGGCTCCACTCAGTGGGGAATCTGCTTCTCCCTCTGCCACCCCCATCCCACTCGTGCTCGCTCTCTCTCTCTGAAATCAATAAAATCTTTAGAAAGAGAGAGAGAAATACCCAATTCCTGTTTCTCTCAGTTACCGAGAAATAAAAATAATCTGAGCTATAATTGAGCCTAAACTATGATGAGCCTGCCTGATAGCCACTGTTTGAAATGCCTGCACAGGACCTTGAAGGAATAATTGTTCTCCAAAGGATCTGCTATATATAATGACTGCCATTTCCTACCTGGTTTCTGCCATGCAGGAATGCTTATCTTTATATCCATTCCATCCGTTGCTTCACTGTGGACCACAGAGTGTCCGTCTAAAGATGGGCTTCACCACAGCACAAGAACACCATCTTGCGATGCAATTTTTTGTGATCAGATGGAGGATATGAGTGGCACAAGATTTAATAACTGCTAGAGGCAAGAGAAACAAATCAAAAGGAAAAAAAAGGTTGTAGGGGAGTTACTTTAACCATATGCATCAGATTTGCAACATTTCGTAGGTTGTTCCTGGTGGAAGAGCTAGACATTGTCCAGGAAAGACAGAGCTACTGCCTTCCAAAAATTTCATATTCTGCTATTGTGTGCGGGTCAAGGTGAAAGTCAGCTCCGAAAGAATCAGCTATAAATCTAAAAAGTGGCAAAGAAACTTAGACGGTTTTATAGAAAAGTGTTTTTTTAGACAGCCTGCAAAAAAATGTGCTGACCTAAAATCAGCAATTACAGGGTAATATTCAAGATATTCAAGAAGGTTATTGAATTTAAGGACTTTTCAGGAAAACAGATACAAAAATATGAAAGTATCTTTTTTTCGAAGCTCTAAAGTGGATCATCAGTAAATTATCACATAATTGGGAGGTTTAAACACAAACATTATACCTTGGATATATGTAAACATTAGGGATTTCTGCTACATTGGGTCTTTGGTCTTCTTGGGGTAGGCTTTTCAACCCTGATGTCTTGTGCTGCATCCCCCTTGGCTACCCTCTGCAGCAATGGTATAGCTGTGGCAACTGGTGAGTGGAGAGAAAAGTTGTGAAACTAACAAGAGATTAGTCTGGGAGGGAATTAGTGTTTTTCCTCTTGGTAATCAGAGAATTTGATGTGTACCCAACTTCATACGTTTCTTCTGGTTGCTGTAGACACTGACCCAGTGCTGATATTCCCTTTCATCCTCAAATTCTCTCTCCCTGAGCGCTGACCATATAACAAGGTCAATGCCAAATCTATGTGCTAATAAGCACTGACTAGGAAAAGTTGGATGGCATTAATTTCAAAGGTGAAGTGGTCTGAAAGATACAATGAGGAGGTAAGAAAATGCCAATACCATCTCTCAGCCCCACGGTCTCTGGATGGAGGGCAAATGAGCAGCCTCGTCCAGAGGCTACAGAACTGGACCCTTAAAGGGGCAGCAGGAGGTGGAATTTAAGGCAAGGAGGTGGAGGATGTAAGGAAGTTAATTAGGAATCCACTGGAGTAACACTAGACAAACGCCGGAACAAATAAGCTCCAAAATGTCAGCGGCTAGCTTTCTCCCATCCTGGCCATTGCAGATTATCATCATCGGCGGCGACTGGACTTCGCACAGTAAGTAGCTCAGAGATCCGTGCTCCCTGCATCCTGTGGCTCCACCAATCCCTAAAACTATGGAATCCTTCCCATTCAGGGGGGAGTAAGAGAGAAGGGAAGGTGCAGATTGTTTTTCAAATACCACCTGGGGGGTGACATAAGTCTCTTATTCCATTGGCGAGAACTAGTCACGGGGCCACATCTGGATGCAGGAAGGGCTGGAGGATGCAGTCCTGGCTGGACAGCCACCTTCCAGCGACATCTCTACCTGAAGAAACGGAGCGGAGTGTTGGGGAGCAGTTGGCCATCTCTACCAACAAACCTAAAAAAATTGACTGTTTGCAGTAGCTGGAATGCTTAAGGCTTTTGGTGCTAGAACCAGAAACGCTACATTCTACATGAGAGGTGTCCAACAGAAATGTCTGGATGATGGAAATGTTCCACGTGTGTCTCCAAATACAGTAGCCACTAGCCACGTGAGGCTATCGAGCACTTGAAGTGAGGCCAATGTGACTGCGGACCTGAACTTTTAATTCTGAGAAATGTACATTTACCATGAACCACATGTGGCCAGGGCCCACGTCCGGCACAGCCGGCTCTGGAAGGGGGGTGATGGGCAGCTCCCATGTTGTCTTCACTGGCCTTGCCTTTCTCCCACCACAAGCTTACTCAGGGGGCTCTGCATAACTAGGTTCAAATGATTTTTCCTCTTTACTGGCCACGGTTGATTAAACTTGGGGTGAGCACTGTACCAAAATGAGTCCTTTCCTAGATGCTCGGCAAATGACCAAGAATCAGTCTCTCTGTGGGTGGATTCAGGAGCTGTGGCTGGCCATGTTTCCTGCAGGGGGATGGGAGAGGCAGAAGAGGCCAGTCTTCAGAGACAGAGGAGTGAAGCAGACTTGAAGAAAACAATGAGATGAGAAAACCCTAATCCTGGCTCCTATCCCAGCCACCCTTGATCCTGATGTATTCCTAAATCCTAAAACAGAATTGCTGTTAGCTCTTTGGTTTGTGACACACCCCTGAATTTTTTAAATAAATTCTTCTTTTGTAGAGGCCCCTGTTACTTGTAGTAAAGAAGTCCTAACTACTAAGAAATGTTTGGGGAAAGCACTCCTTGCATGGAGCCCACCACCAGGTAGCAAAGGAGGGGGTTGGCTGGCTAGCTAGACACTCCGTCCGATGGACTCACAGCTGACCCTCCCCAGAGAGGACACCCGAGACAGCTCATAGCACGTCCCTGAGGTCGCCACAAATCCTGGTCTGACTCTCAACCTCACACGTGGCAATGTTGATACTTCCAGCTCATCCAGACCTGAACAGCCTCTGAGGGTTGAGACAATCTTCCAAACTCACAAATGACTGATTGCTAAGCAAGAAAAGCCAGAATGCCAACTTCTTAATTGCCTACCTAGTAAATAATGGCGGTATTAAAAGTCTGTAATGACTTGATCTCATTTTTTTTTATTAAGCCTTGATTTCCTCCCAGGTATCCCTCTTTTGGTTGCACACATATGTTATGAATTTTTCCTCTGTTTCTTTGCTCCTGCCATTAAGCCAGCCTGGAATGTCTGACCTCCGTCTCCACCTATCAGTTCTACCAATACTTTAGGGCTCATTTCGAAGGTCATCTCCTCCCAGCCTTTCGGAGTCAGCAGTCTCTCTCCACCTTCTCCTCCTACTTTTACTTGGCGACTCCTTGAGTGCCCAGTCTACACTGTTACAGAATTATCTATGAATGCTTCATAAGTTCAAAACTCCAAAACCTGCACCAGACACAATTTTTTCTTAATGCAGTCGATAATTGCATTCACTTTTCTGGTAGCTACTTCATATCTTCATTGCACATTGAGTTTTGTGGTCAGTTTAGACCTTAAACGTCATAATTCTTAAGGATTTTAGCCCAGAATGTGGTGGACGTCATCAGCAGCCTGGTAAGAACATAGAAGGGAGGAACCAAACGGCAGTGGGCAGCGGAGTAGAGCACAGGGAACTTGGAGTCAGTGTAGGGGTATGAACGTTGAATAGAACTGGCAAGAGGAAAACTGCAGCAGGTCATTCTGGATAGCTCCAATAGTTGGAGTCACTTAGCTAACCACTCTGTAGTCCAAGGGCCCATTAAAGTTGAAGAAAAACCTAGCCAGCTGCCAACAGGGTTGGGGGAAGGAGCTCCGGGCCTGACCACCGGAGAGCGGCTGTTAAAGGCATGATGGGCTTTGGGGGCTCAGCAAGCAGATGAGTAATGCAGAAGCACCAGCTCTGGAGCCAGAAAGGCGGGGGTTCTCATCTTGGCCCGATCACTCACCTCTGGTGAGACTTGGCACAAGTGATTTTGCCTCTGGGAGCCTCAGTTTTCTTATCTGCAAAAGGAGGCAAAATATTGTTGTTTTTCACAGAACCGTTGTGAGATTACCTGAAGGGGCACACGTACACCTGGCCCAGGGCTGACTCTGAATATATATATTCATCTCTGTCACAGGCCAGGCCTTGGTGTCACGCGTGTGTCGATCTAGGCTGGATTCCTGGCAGAACCCACCTTGTAGAAGGATCAGAGATCAAGAAAAGAATCAAGGCTGCCAGCTAGGTATGGTCTAAAACAGCAAGGGTTAGAAACTCAAAGAGAAAGTGCTTCCTTGGGTAGCCCACAGGGAGCTCCCTCATGGAAATGCCGCACCTGCTGTAAAAAGGTGTAAGTTCATGGAACTCAGTAACTGTGAGGACATAGGAGTCCCTGCCCCCCAGATGGCCCATGACCGACAGTGCTTCCTGATGATGTGACCTTCTGGAAGGTGCCACAAGCGCACGGCAGTGGCAGACAGGAAGAAGGCAGGGCAGGCACATGGGAGCATCTTCCTAAACTGCCCACGGCTCTCCAAGCTCTTCTTCGACCTGCTGCCTGGCACCATCCTCCAAATGTATGGGCGGAAATGGAAGCTGAAGCCATGGGACACCAGCCAGGGAATTCCTGAGAACCCCCTTTATCACCACCATTTCTTAGTCTCTCGTAAGCGACAGAGGACAGGTGATGGCCCCAGCAGGGGCCCCAGCAGGTGAATGTGTGCCAGAAAAGAGCAGTGCACTGAGTTTACACACAACACTGAAGAGTGCCTGGAACCATAACAAAGCAGTTTTGAAGCCGTTTTGTCCCTTATTTTGGGGCAACTCTGGGTGGCAAGTGGCGGCACACACGTTTCCAGGCCTGCCATCACTTAAGAAGAACTTCTTCTTGTCTGCCAACTGAATTTATCCGGAGGAAGCCCACTAAGGCATGAGAAGGACTCCCCCTGCAGTGTCCAGTTCATTCTTACAAACTTTCCCTACTGCCTTTGTTTTTATTTTTAGTATTAGGAATATTTCAGAGCCTCAGAGCTTCAGCTGCTGACCACTGGGCTCCCCTTACCCATTAACTAGGTTCCGCTCCACACCTGACTCAGCACCTGGGGTTTAGCATCCACACAGCACCTGCCCGAGGAAGGGTGACCAGGATGGGAGGGGTTCTGGGAAACTTCACGAGGACCTCTGAATCCCATCACTTGGAATTCTATTCCAGACAGCTTGGTCCTCACCCAATCCCAAGGCCAGTTCCAAATTTCTGACCCTGTAGTGTGCGATGCTTCTTCAAGGAAAACTTAAGATACTTACTTTTCAGCCAGGGAATGGCTTTTTGTGCAGTTAAGGGCAGTTTTAGTTCCTGGGGATGGAGACATTCATTTTGGAAAACTTCAGGGGATTATTTACACAAAGATAAAGCTAGCTAGTAACCATCCATTGTCCTCAGAGATTAGTTTGAGGTCACCTTAAATCTGTGACAGATGCTACAGCCTAGGATTTTAAGGATTACAGAGAACAATAAACATTGATTGACTATAAAGTTAGTCAGGACCTTTCTTCAAAAAAAAAAGAGTAGAAAAAGTTTTCGGTAAAAGGAAATTTAGGGAGTGGCCCTCTTTTAGGGTTATTTAATACTGAATTATATTATCACAATTAACAGCAATGCTTTTCTAGGCCATTAGTGTCCTCGGTTGTTTATATGGAGCAAATAATCTATATAGAGTTAAAGGAAATAGCTTCTGTGCACACTTGGGAGTAAACTGAGAGGAGAAGGCTCATTCTGGGCATAATGTGTGGCTGATGCCAGATCCTTCCTTACCCAGCACCTTGAGGACCCACTGGCAGAAACACAACAACCACAAAGGGGCTGCCTCGAATGGACCATTAGACCTCCTCACAATGGTAGTCATGGCCCTTGTGGACAAAGTACCCTCAGTATTCTTAAATTTATCACAATGAGGATTCAAAAGAAATCAAAGAACAGAAGGAATGGGAGTCCCTTAAAAAGAAATGGAAAATCATTTTTAGCTCCTAACCAGTGAATTAAAACCTATTCATATTGTAAGCATGCGTAATGGATATATACATTAGAGTACATAGTACTCTTTATTTTCCACTTAACAGAGATATAAATTGATGCACAACAAACTATATATTCAATGTACACAATCTGGTAAGTTTTGGCCTATGTTCTATGCCTTGAATGAGATGAGACTTTTCAAATGTCCTCCAAAAGCTTGCCCTGCCTTAGGAATCTCACAGTATGGAACTTAGAAGGGCTTGGGCAGGACGGTAGAAGCAGTCAGCTGTGGGAGATGCACAGATCCAGCACCAGAGCATAAAAGTGGCCTCCAATGGCAACCCAAGAGCAAAGAGATTAGAAATCAACCATTCTTTGTATGTGGCTCAGGGACAGACGGCAAGAGGAGGGTCCTTTTTTGTCTGTGTTCTCTTCTTTGCCAACGCGGCTCACAGGAGTGTGCCACCTCTCACCAGCCATGCCAGGAGTGTGCCACCTCTCACCTGCATGGCTGCCCTGGGTGGCAGCAAGGGACACACAAGATGATGAGGTCCCGAACAAATCCACTGGAGGTTAAGGCCAGGGTTCTCAGAGGCCTAAAATTAAACGGACCAACCACACAGTGGGAGGGCCGGTACTGCTTGGAGGAAAGGGCAGGAGGCATGGTGCTGCCTAGTGTGCCAGACAGCATCTCTCAAAAATGGCTGCCAACACTTGCAATGCATTTCTGTCTTAAAGGGGACCTCGACATTCTGCCCATTATGTAGAGAGCTCCACACCCCGAGCCTGGAATTGGGGCGCACCTTTGTGGTTGTCTCATCTGAGAAATTGCCGTAGAAGTGAAGGTATGGGACTTCTGAGGCAAGATCATAACAATGTCATGTTTTTTTTACTTTGGTCTCTTGGTATGTTCATTCACAGAACTCAGCCACTATGCTATGAGAAACACCAAGCAGCCACAGGGAGAATCTCAAACTATCTCCTCACAAACAACTTACTTACAAGGCGAAAAATAAAAAACTATGTAGTGGAGAAACCTGGTGGACATTACCTTAACCAAGTTAACAAACCAGTTAACATGACCAGTAATAAGGAAAATAGGTATTATGTGTCTCCAGATATAATGCACTGACAAAGACACATCACTTCAGTGGTATTTCTGCAAAAAAAAAAAAAAAAAAAGAATGAAAGAAAAGAAAAGAAAAAAAGAAAAAGAAAAAGAAAAGAAGTTTAATAACAAGAAACATCAGATAAACACAAAGAGAAAGATATTCTATAAAATAACTGGTCTGTATTTAAAAATGGCAAGATGAAGAAAGACCAAAACAAGGCTGAAGAACTGTTTCAAATTAAAGGAAATGAAACAGGCACTTCAACTAAATGTTATATATGATCCTGGATTGCATCTTAAACTAGGGCAGGGAGGGAAGAGGGAATAACTATAAAAATATTATTTGGATAGTTGTAGAAATTTTAATATAGACTCTGGATTAGATAATAGCATTAAATAACTATTTTATCTCCTAATTTTGATAATTCTACTTTAGTTATATAGGGGAATTCTTAGTCCTTAGGAAATACAGACGGGGAATGTTTCCAACCTACTTTTAAATGGTTCAGAAAAAGAAAAGTGTATGCGGAAATAATTTGCAAATCTGGAAGAACGGTATACGGAATTTTCTCATTATATCTTTGCAACTATTCTGAAAGTTTAAAATTATGTCAAAGCTCTTCCTGAGAAACCCCCCCCAACGAAGAAAAGGACATAAATGTTTAGGAAATGGGGCTGGTTTGGGCACAGGCAATACTTGCTTCTAGAAGCTTCTCTGAATCTAACAACACTTATAGGCTGGTTGTGCTTTGGGAAAGAATGGGTGCTCATCGGGGAATGGGGGTAAGCTACAGAGGTGTCACAGATGCTGCACAGGGGGTTTGGACCAGCAAGGGACTCTGGCAGCAGCTATCAGTGCGCAAGCTCCTCCTTTTGTGACACCGTGTGGCAATCGAGAGCTATTGCGGGCATCAGGGCCATCTCCATTAGCCAGGATTAACCTCTGAACTCAGTCATCTCCCACAGTTCTTGAACAATTTGAGAGAAAAGATCTTAAGGAGACATTATGTTTCCTATTAAATATGGTAGGTGAGTTTTCAAACGAGAAAGTGGGGAAAAAAGAGACGTGACAGTGTTTATATCCTGAGTTTATAAGGTGATGCCAATCCTTTGCTTTGTATGCTCCTGTGCAACAACTGTGTCTCAAACTAAGTCAGTGCCAGGAAAAGATATTGAAAATACAACTGGGTGAGTTCTCATGAATGGGAAAAATGCAACTGCAAAACAAAGTTATGTAACAGTCCCTTCGCATAATTCTGTGTTCTTAAAAAGTTACGAGTAAAGTGAATTTTTATAATTGAAATCATATTTTCATTGCACTGAGAAGCATTTAAAAGAATATTATAGAATAACATTTTGAAATGTAAAAACATACAAACTTTTTAGTTTTTTAAGCCAAATTTTCAGTCTCTGAAAAAAAATCACGTTTCTGTTAAGGGGCAGAATTTCTGCAAAGTTGGATGTTTAAATAGATAGAGACTAGTGATAAGTCATGTAAGCATGAGAGCAGAAATTCTGTGTTTTAAAATAGTGGACCAGGGGCACCTGGGTGGCACAGCGGTTAAGCGTCTGCCTTCAGCTCAGGGCGTGATCCCAGCGTTGTGGGATCAAGCTCCACATCAGGCTCTTCCGCTATGAGCCTGCTTCTTCCTCTCCCACTCCCCCTGCTTGTGTTCCCTCTCTCACTGGCTGTCTGTACCTCTGTCAAATAAATAAAATCTTTAAAAAATAAAATAAATAAATGTGTGTATAGCTATTAAAATAATTTATTTATAAGACTGATAAATCTTTATAACTCTTATTTTTTATAATGCTTCAATGTATTGTCAAGACTCTTCTGGTTATGACAGAGATCCAAATCAACTAGTTTAAGAAAAAAAAAAGGGAATTTATTGGCTTATACAGCTGGGGAGTCCAAGAGGTAGTTCTAACTTTCAGACATGGCTAGATACAGAGGCTCAAATATCTCCCTTCCTTCCTTCCTTTCCTTCCTTCCTTCCTTCCTCCCTCCCTCCCTCCCTACATATCATGTATTACTTTTCTACTTCCGTCTTTCTCTCAGTCACTCTTTGTACAAACAGCCTTCTCCTTAATGCCAGGGAAGACAGCCAAGAGCAGATAGAGCAAGTCTCTCAATTTGCTCTATCAGCAAGTCTAGGGGAATAGTCTGGTCCAATTTGGATCACAAGCACATGCCTGGGAGGGAAGCCATGTGACTTACAACTCTTCCAGGATCATGGCCCAAGATGGGGGGCAGCGTAGGATGTTACAAGGTGTAGTTCACGTAAAGAACCAGAAAAGAAAAGGAAAAATGTGGTATATACAAAAACCACAGCTAAAATTTCCCCCATGTTTGATAAAGGCAGAGTTTTATAATGTAATTCTAACAGACCTAAACATAGATAACCATATATCAAAAGCTCTGTAAGGTAAATATTGGACAAATGCACAAAGATCCATTATAATAGATTTAAAGAAGTCATGGTTTTAAAAGAGCCAAAGATTTTTATTTTTTAAAGATTTTATTTATTTATTCGACAGAGATAGAGACAGCCAGCAAGAGCGGGAACACAAGCAGGGGGGGTGGGAGAGGAAGAAGCAGGCTCATAGCAGAAGAGCCTGATGTGGGGCTCAATCCCAGAACGCTGGGATCACGCCCTGAGCCGAAGGCAGCCGCTTAACCGCTGTGCCACCCAGGCGCCCCCCAAAGATTTTTAAAAATCTAACAAATCTTACTTTATTCATGAAATAGCTTTGCATTTATTTATATACAAATGTATTACTAAGAGAAAAGGTAAGTTTAAAACAGTATATACATATAAAACAGTGTATAAACAGTTTTGATAAAACTATTTTTGTTTTATAATGTATTTTCTTACCTGCTTACATAGCTTTATTTGCATTAAAAAAGTAGGACGGTATATGCAACAAAATGTTAAAGGGTGACTTTAGGCTAGAAAGAGATGAATGATAGATGATTTTTTTGACTGGTTTATATTTTCTTATTTTTCTATAGAACTACACATAAAACAAAGCTCAAATTCTATATAATTCAAAGTTTTATGCATCAACTTTAGTTGCAAGTGCTAATCCATTTCAAACTAGCACGGGGCCTGGAGGCAGTCGGTTTCACAATAGTGCAACAGGTAGGTGTCAGGCCTTACTAGCTTACCTAGTTAATTTGGACTAATTGATTTGGTCAATAAGAAATTGTAATTGTGCTGATAAGAGAGGATTGCCATACATCACAGGGCCTTTATATTATGATTATTATCAATAGCACAGTTCTTTTTCCGAATATGAACACTAATCAGAAAATTATAAAGTTGTCATTAAACATCTTTGATTTGAAAAATAGAATAATCATACTACATAAAGGGCTTCAACACTTTTTCCCAATAGAATACATTCCAAATTTTTAGGGATCAAAATTCATAAAATGCACAAAAATTCACATTATAAGAAACCATTCTAGGATCGTAACTATGATGTTAGCAAAACAGCCTTAAAAGAATAGATAGTTCAGGGGTGCCTGGGTGGCTCAGTCATGATCCCAAGGTCTGGGATCCAGCCCTGCATGAGGCTCCCTGCTCACTGGGAAGCCTGCTTCTCCCTCTCCCACATCCCCTGCTGTGTTCCCTCTCTCACTGTCTCTCTCTGTCAAATAAATAAATAAAATCTTAAAAAACAAAAACAAAAAGAAAAAAAAAAGAATAGATAGTTCGGAAAGAAACAGAAAAAGAAAGAAAGGAGGAAGGGACAAAGAGGGAAAGAAAAATTCATTAGAATTTTGCTAGGCGCCAACTAAGTTCCCAGGGCAAGCATTTTTATGATCAGAAAATGCCATCAAGGTTACTTTTCAAATTATTTAATATACAATTTTAATATACCAAAGTTCAATTCACAAATTAACTTTTGGGGAATCTATAATTTTAGGTTATTTCCTATTATCTTAAAATTTTAGAATAATAGTTAAATGAGGAAATAAAAGCAAGGTGAATAATTAATCCTCCTTCCATTCTACCTAGCCAATGAGTGTTGGCAAGTAACGTAATGGAACGCAGTGAGTAATCAAGGAAATAATTTAATGGGAAAAATGTGTTTAATAGAACAAAATGAGCTAAGCTAAATTCTGATAAATCTTTATTATAAAGATACTGAATAATTTTCCATTGGGAGTAGCAAAAATCTTTATTGCCTGTTATAAATACTTTTAAAGTACTTGAAAATACAGTGTAGAGGGAAAAGCAGCAAAATATAAAAACTGAATTACCTATTCAGTTATTTTCTTCTTTAGTTTCTATTAGTGTCTTAATAGTGTAAAGAAAGCATCAACATGGGGCGCCTGGGTGGCAGTGTTGTTAAGCGTCTGCCTACGGCTCAGGGTGTGATCCCGGCGTTATGGGATCGAGCCCCACATCAGGCTCCTCCGCTATGAGCCTGAGCCTGCTTCTTCCTTTCCCACTCCCCCTGCTTGTGTTCCCTCTCTCACTGTCTCTATCTCTGTCAAATAAATAAATAAATAATCTTTAAAAAAAAAAAAAGAAAGAAAGAAAGCATCAACATAAGAGAGCTGTGGTCGGCCATATTTCAGCCTGGCAACACACAGCTTATTCTTCAGTGACATAGTATCCATTCTCTCTTTATGCTTTATTAGTCAGGGTTCTCCAGAGAAACAGAATGAATAAGATGTGTGTATCTATAAAAAGAGGCTTATTTTAAGAAATTAGCTCCTGCAATCATGGAGACTAGCATGCCCAAAATCTGCAGGGTGGGTCAGCAGGCTGGAGAGCCAGGGAAGAATTGATGCTGTATTTCAAGTCCAAACGCCATCAGGCTAGAGACCCAGGAGAAGTCAATATTGCAGTTCAAGTCTGAAGACCATCTGCTGGAAGAATTCTCTCTTGCTCAGGAGAAAGTCAATCTTTACAGTCATTTAGAAACTTCAACTAACTGGCTGAGGCCCACCCACATTATGGAGGGCAATCTGCTTTACTCCATCAACTGATTCAAATGTTAACCTCATCTAGAAACACCCTCACAGAAGGACTCAGAATAATGTTTAACCAAATATCTGGGCACCTTGTGGCCCAGTTAAATTGACACATAAAACTAACCATCATTCAGAAACATCCAGAATATTATTTGGCCACATCTCTGAGCACTGTGGCCCAGCCAAATTGACATATAAAATTAACCATCACAATAGCCAAAGTTAGATCTGATGTCTGAGATAAACAATACTTTTTCTTTAGTTTCTAAACAATCGGCTCATTTTCTCATTGAAGATAAGAAAAATTAAGTTTTCCAAATTATTTTATGAAATGAAAGACAAGACCTTCAGTATAAGACAGAAACAACCATAGAGTTAATTATATGTCATTTGTTATCAAGAGGCTAACATCTGAGGTGGACGTTTTTGGACTGACCGGCATTTTGACTCTCTTCTTATGTTTGGGCAATCTGCCATTGGTTCATTTTAATGGAAGCCAAGCTCCCATCTTCCACCGAAAACACCACACTTGCCTCGCATTGATTCCTGACAGCTAGAGCAGATAACCTAGGAACCATTTATTAGATGCTCCTCTCACGACTTTTGTATTGAAGTAAATACACAGAGAAGGCAGAGACAGTGCGTGACCCTGGCGAGACAGTGGCAGCTGACTCCACGGTCTTGAGCTGGGGTTGGTCATGCTAGCAACGACAGTTTCCAATGCCCACTGAGGAAGCAACATTGTAACCAGACCCCACACATGAAGATATTTACTATGTTTTATCATCTGTCTTACTGGTTGATTCCTGTCAATTCTCCAAGCCTGTCCTCTGGCTTTCCCACCAATTTTGTGAACTACCTATACCCTTCTAGTGCATTTCTTTTTGTTTATTGTAACCAGAATTGGCAACCAAGAACCCTGACCAATGTAATCCTCTTGTCTAGGAAGATTCAAAGGAAATTGTTTTGATATATTTTATAGAGTAGTTAGAGCATAAGTGGGACTATTCTGATGCACTACAAAGCCTGGATTAATTTTATAACATAATGAGGTGTACACTTACATCAGTCATCCCAAATCTGAAGACATATAAGACAAGTTTCCCTCCTGTTATGAATTGACTTGTGTTGCCTCAAAATTCATATGTTGATGCCCTAACTCCTAGAAATTCTAAATGCCACTATATTTGGAGCTAGGCCTTTTATAAAGGTGACTGAGTTAAAATGGGGCTGTTAGGGTTGGTCCTAATCCAACCCTTATAAAAGAAGAGGAGGTTAGGACATGGACAAAACAAAGAGATGATCATGTGAGAACACAGTGAGAAGGCAGCCATCTGCAAGCTAAAGAGAGAGGCTTCAGAAGAAACCAAACCTACCCACACCTTAATCTTGGACTTCCAGCCTCCAAAACTGTGAGAAAATAAATTTCTATTGTTTAAGCCACCTAGTCCATGGTATTTTGTTATGGCAGCTCTAGTAAACTAATATACATGCCCTGAAGGATCTTATAATTCTGTAAAGAGAGATAAATATGAACAAGAAAAAATATAGATGCTAAGATATAAATTGCATATAGGATGGTGGAGGATAAAGGTGGAGAGTTAGGGAAGAAGGGTTAGGAAAAATGCTATATGAATTTAGATATTATTTGTCTTATTTTTTTTTTTTTAAGATTTATTTATTTATTTGACAGAGAGAGACAGCCAGCGAGAGAGGGAACACAAGCAGGGGGAGTGGGAGAGGAAGAAGCAGGCTTCCAGCATAGGAGCCTGATATGGGGCTCAATCCAGGACTCAGGGATCACGCCCTGAGCCGAAGGCAGACACTTAACAAGTGAGCCACCAGGCGCCCCTATTTGTCTTATTTTTAAGCAAGATCTTTTCTTGAGCCAAACCTCATATAAACACTGGTTGCTTAAGCTTAAGAAAAAATGAAAAATGTGTTTGGCTAATTAACATACGATCACAAATGAAATGCAATCAAATTATAAAGCAACTGATGGAGGGAAAAGAAGAAGAAGAAAAAAAAACAACCCAAGCCTTAACATCCTGTTTTTAAAGTTTTGCCTGATGAATGTTTTTTAACATATTAATACACCAACAAATGTAAATATTTATTATATCAATAGATAAACTATAAAACTAGTATTAAATTATTCCTGTAAAGCAAGGTGGCAAAATTTGATACCAGGCCATCAACTGTGAACATCCTGTGAAGCAAATTTGTCCCTAGCTCAACTAAGACCAGAGTCTATAGTGATACTTTAATGCTTTAGAAAATGAGACTTCATTGTAGGAAAAAGAACGGCACTAAACAATGCAGTCTCTGCCATTATGCACACTCAGGTGGAGCCCACTGCTCTTTGAAGGGAAGTGTGGTAAACTCTTGGGGCATGGCAATGCAAAATTTGGATGAAAAAGGTCATAGGTCCCTTATATCTCAAAAAAACTAGAAAAAGAAAAAAAAAAGTCAGTTAGAAAAGAGCAAGAGAAGATGAAGAAAAAGTCAGCTGGCATAATCTAACCTTCACTGCTGCTATGTAATATCTGTTATAGATTGTTAGCATTCCCTATCCATGCTCACGTGAAAAAGATACTGAATCCTCAATAATTTGTGGTTCTATTTAAGTGCTTTTGTTTAATACCTCAACTTCTTTGTTTTCACATTAGCACAGATGGGATAAAAGCATATCAATTTTCCTCTGCTAACTACCAACCTGACGGAGTTTCCCCATTAAACCCATCTGAAGCTAATGTGCAGTTCTCTAGGAATTTTTACATTTCTCCCTCAAGATCGGAAAGAAGAATCTAGAATTCGCCCTCAGCTGGAAATATCTGTGGGTTCACAGTATAAGGAAACATTTCTCATTGCCAATAACACTTTGGCATTATATGGTCACTGTCAAGCCATGGAGATTTTATCCCCTCTTGCAAGCTAATTAAGTTAACGTTAGTTTCATGGACTCTGGCTAAAGTCAGGAGACTCCTGGATCAGACACAAAGTGTTTTCCTGCTCACAGCACAGCAAGCTGTATGAGCATCAGCCTATTTGTGTCAGTTGCTCTTGCCCCCCTAAGTCCCAGAAAGAATACATAACGGACCCAGATGACAATGTTCACAGAGTGGGTTGCACTGCGAAAGAGAAACCCAGGACAGGACCCAGATTTCTTAGCAGGCAGCAAGAAGCCAGTCTCTCCTACCTTGGGAGTGAATAGTTAGTAGTTACCCATTAGTCATGATATGGTCACCTTCCTAGTTAGGCATCTATGTGACTAGCTTTAGAAGCTGCTCAGTCTCAGGAGACAGAGAGGCCTTGCAATCTAGCATACTCACCAAGAATGTGCAGGACACTCAGCAAGACTGTGCGGGGACCAGCGTCTTCTAACAATCCACCCTGCACGTTCTTGACAGACCTGAAATTTTCACATGGATGTATAACCCTGCTGACCACTCTGATTAATCTGACTGGCAGAGATGTCATTCAATTTGTCTCATACAGCATTTAATGAAGGCCCTGTCACCAATAGCCAAGTGACAGGATGAGACCAATCTGTCGTATTGACCTCAATCACACCCCCAGGTTCCTGAAATCTCATAAACTATCAGGGTCTACCTTAGAAAGCCACTGGCTTTCTCCTCATGGGTCTGATTTGACCTTCCTATCTGGTTGGAGGCATTAATCCAGGTTCGGCGGATGTATTAAGGATGGTTCAAAATCTGCCATCTAGGGCAATTCTATTATCTATAACAACTCTGGCCAGTGAGTTGAGGCAAACCTAACTGCCTTCTAAGGCTTAGATGGCATCACTAATCACTCTAGCTAAACTCAGGGACAAACTTCTTACCATCTTTTCTGACTGACTCACATCCAGGATAACCAACCACAGAGTGCACATAAATGAGTCAGTTATCCCTCTGGGGAGTTCCTCCAAGTACCTAAGGGTGGCTCTGTTTCAGAGAGATCTCCACTGTCATCTGGAGCCTACGCAATCTGTTGGTGGGTCCTTAAATACTTGAAAATCTCTTATGACTACAGCTAGGGTGCAAGTTACTGTGATCTCGGAAGCAGTAAAATTAGTGCCTGGCTTCCAGACAAGTACAGTCCTGGGAGTGAACAGCATGTCCCCAGAAAGTGTTGATTACAATTGCTGGGGATCCCAGTCTCAAAGCACAGGTGAGGTTGAGAGTGTCTCCAACATGGTGAAGAAGAACCCCCCCCACCCCCCCACCCCCCAGGGAGGAAAGTTACACAAGCAGGATACTATCCAGCCATCTGTCTTTAAACCTACTTCCTGGTTGGGGCTCCTGGGTGATGCAGTCGGTTAAGCATCTGACTCTTGGTTTTGTCTCTGGTCATGATCTCAGGCTTGTGAGATTGAGCCCCATGTCTCTGGAATCTGCTTGAAATTCTCTCTCCCTCTCCCACTGCCCCTCTACCCCCTTAAAATAAGTAAATCTTAAAAACAAAAACAAACAAAAAAAACCCCCTATTTCCTGGTATTCAGCCTGAAACCCCTCAATTCCTCCTCATCAACAGGCAATATGGTGTAAGGCCATTTAATTCCCAGTTGATTATACAACCTGGTCAGTTGTTTGCCACCAATTCCATGGACTTTCCTCAACTTCCATTGGTTGACAAGGCTCTTATCTTTCCTTTTTTGGAAAGCTATGTCTTTCTCAGAATCTTAACCTCATCACCAAAAACTGTGAGGAAATGTGAAGGGTCTGAGATTTTACCCTATTTGCAAGCTAACAAGCTGGCCAACCACAGTTTCATAGATGCTAGTATAAGACACAAGACTCCTATGCTAAAAGACAAAGGTAATTTATTATTCACAGCAATAGCAATGACTAGAGTATAAGCATTATTTTTTGTGCTGCCAAGCCCCAGTTCCTACAGGTCATGAGGATGAGGGCCAGATGACATCTACGCTTGTAGCGCATTGTATTATAAGAGATGAACCCTGAATTTAGAGAAACTGAATCTTTATAATGGGTAGTAAGCATGACCTACCGTTGCTCCAGAGGAAGCCATTTTCTTTATCTCCCAAAGCTGTCCACTCTACAAACATCTTTGAATAGATTGTTTGAATAAAAAGGGCATTCAGTACCTCCACTCTCAAGATATTCAGAAACCCAAAGAGATCTGTCTCTCAACAGAAATCTGTAATTTCTTAGTGGAAATTACCAGAAGCCACTAACCTCTAATTCCTGTTTTACATGCGGTAGGATTGTACTCAACTGCATTTAACAAAGTCCTAACTACAGTGGCTTAACCCAATGTTTGTTTTGAATTGGTTTTCTTCCCCCTGCAGGTAACCAGAAGTCCAGAGGTGGACAGTCCAGGTCTGGTACAGATATAAAGGAGGTCTTCAAGGACCCAGGTCCCTATCCTCCTGCTCTACCATCTTCGTCATCTGGCTTTTCACCTGATGGTCCCCCTCCATTTGTACATTGCTGGTGCTCAGTTGAAAGAAGTAATCATCACATTTGAAGGAAAGTTAAAAAATTTGAGATAGGAAAGATGAAGAATTAAGCTACAGAATGATGCAGAATTTTACTAGAAAATTTGTTTAAGTAGATGGTCTGGATCAAAGTAATACTTTGTTTTTAGGGACAAGAACAAAGCATTAATCAGTTAACAAGCTAACAGGGGTGACTTGAAAGGTTTAATGTAACTGAATAACTTAGTAAACAAGCTATGATTTGAAAATGTGTTTTGGGGGCATCTGGGTAGCTCAGTCAGTTAAACGTCTGTCCGACTCTTGATTTTGGCTCAGGTCAGAAGACTGCTTGAGATTCTCTCTCCCTCTGCCCCTACCCCCCAACCCTGCCTCACCCCAACATGCACACACACACTCTCTCTCAAATAAATCAATCTTAAAAAACAAACCAAAAATGTGTTTTTAATAAAAATTGGAAGTTTTAAATTTTATTACACAAACACACAGTTTAACTAGCACTGTAATCTTTCTTGTTTGGTGCTACTTTTCAGATGAATGAGTTATGGCTTACAGTACTGGATAAAAGTAAGAATCATGCTTCTGAGGAAATCAGAATTCAGCTTGGGGCTGGTTTAGTTGGTGACAATACCCTAGTGTTAGTTACTATACTTCTCTACCTTCTGTATTACCTTACAGAATTGCTACATAGAATTTAATACCAAGAAATCTAAATTTCCTTAGAGTAGAAACAAGCTTATATGAACAATTTCTTTACAGTAACTAAAACTTAGACTATCTGCTGCAGTTGGTATCAGGGTTTCATTTTTAGCATAAGCTGAGGCAACTGGTTTCTAAATAGTTTTTAAATACTCAATCAGTTTTATATAGCCTAAATAATCCATTTATGTTTAACAGATCCTTTCATTGAATAATCCCAAAGCAATAAACATCTTTGAGATTATACTCATAGACGGAGAAGAAACTAAAGAAAAATTCTTTAAGAATAAAGACAATCCTCAGTTATGCATTCTATGAATTAACCATGTTCTCAACTGTTTCCTTCTCCTGTATATTGTCTAAAACTCTTTTTTGTAATGATAAAAAGGTTTGATAGAGATGAGTTTGAATACAGTAAATGAAATGAGAACTTGTCAATAGGTTTCAATAACTGATTGTATGTTAGTTCTGATAATCTTAAATTCATTATAGATGTTTAGGCACATAATTCTCTTGGCCTGCTCCTATCACCAATAAGATATCCTTCTCTAATGCCAGTTTCTATGGGGAAAATAATTGCTTCTATTAGTTAAAAATTATTAAATAATAAATAACAAGTTCCTCAACAATCAAAATATAAGCCCGGGCTTCTCACATGTTCAAGGTTAGCTACTACGGATGCAAACAAAAATTATTATTAGTATTGTAACAATAATCATAATAAATCCTTATGTTTACATAGCTCTTCGTTGTTTATAAACGATTCCGTATTTTACTTGAGCCACTCAATATTCATACAAGGAATTATTCTCCAAATAACACTGCCTTATTTTACAGGTAAGGCAATTCAGACCAAAAAAAGTTTAAGCGACTTGCCCCATGTCATAGGCATAGAGACATAATCCCTCCTCCTGGTAAACTCTACTCTAATGAGAAGTTCTCAGAGGAGTTGTGAGCAACCTTAACATGGTGTTGAGCTACAGTGCTACTAGTCCCAAAGACAACATGAAGGACAAAGAAACAGAACTGGGGGCAGGGAGGTAGGCAAAGGCAGGGAAGTTTTCCTGAAGTAAATAAAGTCTCATTTCAGATTTCACTATGTGGGGTCTGAGAAGAATATTAGTTTCTTCTCAGAATCTACCAAGTTGATTTGGGGCTTGATAGAGTAAAACTGTGAAAGTCAATACCTCGTAATTAACTTTAAGCCAATGTTTCTCACACTGCTGCTATGATACCAGCCGGATCAGTTACACGGGGTGCTTATTAAAAAAAAAACGACTTGGCAGGAGGGGAGGTTAGGGGTTACTTTGGACTTCCTTCAACTTCTTGGGGTGAGATCCAGGAAAACTGCTGTTGGAAGTACAAACACCTTAAGGATTTTGAAGTCGAATAGCAAAATAAAGAAGATATTTTTGATAGTGGCTCCAAATGGCTCCTCTTTAGTAAGCCTTTTTTTTTTTTTCTTTTGGATGGGGTATGGAAGAGAGTGTGTATTTGGCTTTTTGGGGAAAATTATAAAAGATATAGTTGGGATAAGAGTACTATATTGCAAACTGTCAGTCCCCCCACCCTTCACATGCAATGTGGTTAGCTTAGAGTAGGTGCTTGATAAATGTTTGTTGACTTGTTGATCAGACATAGGTATTTATAACTTCCATGAGTTTTGAAAGCACTTTGTTAGCTTTCTGCTCCAATCTTCCAGTGTCCAGCCAGCAGCAGCAGTATAATGGAGTAAGGGTGTGTGGATTTTGGGGACAGGGTGAATGAATTCAAACCCCAGATGCTCAAACAGCTGAGAGGAGCAAGTTCCTTAATCTGCCCCACTTATAAAGAAGGAATAGAAATAATAAATCCCAGAGGTTTGGAGAGTCTTAAATGAATTAATAGGTACCTACTATATATAGGTACCAATGAAAATACTACAAATGCAAATGCTTAGAACTGTGCTTTACGCCCCAATGCAAATGCGTTCTATAAACACTCATTCAAACCCAGGCAGTACAGTACCCTACAACTTATTGTCTGTAATAGATCCCCTTAACAGGTCAGAACCTCGGAGTAATTATCAGCAAAAAAAAGAAAGAACAAATGAACAAACGAGAAACCTTAAGCGAACCGGCCCACGGACCTTGGGCTGCAGCCTGGAGAGTTCGAGGAGGCCGGAAGGGGTGCAAGAGTGGTCTCTCCCCGCCCGGTTCGCGGCACGTGGTCCGCTCGGGCGGGAGCTTCGCGACAGTGGGGGAGGGGAGCGGCGTGGGACGACGCGGAGGGGGTCTAGGCGGCCAAGGCTACGGTTGGGAAGACGCGACTGCGCAGGCTCCGGATAGGCGCAACCACCGCGCGAAGATCCAAAGGGGGGAGCGTTCACCCGGTTCCGCACTCCTTTTATCTACTTGCGGAGCGACAGCCTGACTTTTTCTTTTCGTTTCACGACTGCATTTGGCGTCACCTCTGCAAGTTGTTCGTCAACAGAAGGCCTCTTACCTCAAGACTGAAGAGACCTCTTTTTCTAGTCGGACCCCTTTCTCCCCCGTGAAGGCCACAGTGGACACGTCCCACCTCCCCTAGGCCTCCGGAGATGGTTTGGCTGCCCCCTCCCCCTCCCCAGTGTCGCGAGTTGGCGCCGCTGCCACCCCCCTCTCAGCGCTCTCGGCCCCTCGGCCGGGCGGTACCGAGTCCTCCCGGCGTCCCCTCCTCGCCTCCCTCCGGCCAGCCATTCCCTGCGGAACTGCCACCCCCACCTTCGCCCCAGCCCTTTTCTCTCCCCGCCGAGCCGCGGCGGCAGCAGCAGCAGGAGGAGGAGCCGGAGCCCGGAGGCGGCGGTGGCCGGGGAGCCCATGGCGTACAGTCAGGGAGGCGGCAAGAAGAAAGTCTGCTACTACTACGATGGTGAGGGGCCCGGCCGGCAGGAGGGTGGGTGGGCAGGGCTGGTGCGCCAGGCCCGGAGCCGCGCCGAGTTCCGCGGCCGCCGACGCGAGTGGGCGCCGGAGCTGAGGGGTGGGAAGGAGGAGGGACCGACGTCTGGCCGCATCTTAACCCATTCCCGACCCGACGCCGTCAGGTGGAGCCCCTCCGCGGCGAGCGGCCCCCGCGGGCTCTGCAGCGGGAGCCAGGTGGACGCCCCCTTTTCCCCCCTGCCACTCTCTCTCCGGCAGTAACTGTCCGCCGCCCCAAAGGCGGCCCGCCTGTGGGACGGTGCCGGCCTACGCCGTCTTCGTGGAGGTGGCCAAGGGGATGGCCTGCCCTCTCTCTTCTCCTGCTCGCCACTTGCGGGGGTGGAGGTGTGGGGGTGCCCTGCTTCGGCCCCGACCCCTCCCCCCGGGTCAAAATAGCTACCCCGGCCGGGACTTCGCACAAAGCCCCGCGGCCGCGAGAGCCCCGCCCCCAGCCCCCGTCTCTCCCCACCCCCGTCACCGCTCGCTCCCGCCCCTCCCTTCCTCTCCGTCTGGGGCTGGTCCGCTGCGTCTGCTCCTTTCTCCGCCTCCAGCTTCAGCCCGGACCCCTCGACTGGGTCGGGGCTGGCGAGTAGTAACCGAGGGTGGGGGCCCACGTCCGCCTTGGGACACACTGACTATGCCGTTTACTTGGGCTCCATCCCTCTCCTTTGTTCACCGGGTTCTTTGAGCGCCACTTTCTCAGGATTCAAATGAAAGGCTTCCCTTCCTCGATAAAAATTGGGGTTTTCGAGTTTGAGGTAGTCAGTCTTCGCGGGAAATGTGACGGTGTTAGGGAAACGTGGAGCTGTTACTGCTTGTGTTGTAGATCAGACTCGATGGGTTCTGGCTTGTCTCTGTGAGAGGCGGTTACCACCCACTTCTTTGTTGCTCTTTGTTCGATCAGGAAATACACCCTGCTTTGGAGGTTTAGGAGAGCATTGGCCTCTTGCTTGTGAAAGCTGTTTCTAGGTGTTGGGAGTTTTGGTGTAGGAAAACTTTGAGGGGTAATGCAGGTGTACACTAATAAGGTAAGTTTGAGCTTGCGGTGCAGTAAATTATGAGAATCAGATAATTTAATTTTAGGGGTTCTCTGATTTGAAATTTGAGCAGTAACATTAAATTTCTTGAATTCTGTTTCTTGTGAAAATGGAGTAGTGACCTCTTCTGCAGATTTCACAAAGACATTAATTTGGTAAATAGTTTCTACTGGGTTACTCTCCAGAGAAGGATTTCGAAAATTTTACCGAGAAGCTAGGCCCAATAACCTGTAAGTCCTGCTTGATCTGTCTGAAGCAATACAAATCTTGGAAGTTGTTTTCTACATATGGTGTATTATGTGTATATTACAAAATCTTAGGTGGAAAGACCTTAGAGGTCTAGGTCAGAATAAATCTGATTTTAATTTGAAAATGGCCATACCATATTACTTCAGTTAGCAAAGATGAATCTTTTAATGCCTGATTACATAAAATGACCACCTGTGTCATTTGTGGAAAAACTTAAAATCATACAGAAGAAATCTGAATTGTTTTGATAGTTGATGGCTAGTATTAAATAGAGCTGTATTTTAAAAACATTTTTTTTAAGATTTTATTTATTTATTTGACAGAGATAGAGACAGCCAGCGAGAGAGGGAACACAAGCAGGGGGAGTGGGACAGGAAGAAGCAGGCTCCCAGCAGAGGAGCCTGATGTGGGGCTCGATCCCAGAATGCCGGGATCACGCCCTGAGCCGAAGGCAGGCGCCCCATTAAAAACATTTTTTGAGAGCACTACCTATATGTGTAATACAAATCGAAATTATGCCTCCTGGAGGAGTAAAGATAGGAGTACATTTTAATTTAATATGAATTTATATTTGTTAAAATCATTCTTTAAGTTTTCATGCATATTATGAGACAGTGGTAAAACCCAAGCCCTGGATTCTGATCAAATTGGAAAGTAAATAACCCTGTGTGAGAGCTAATTTTTACAATGATACTGTTCCTAAGGTTTAGAGATTTATTCTTGTCGAGTTGGGGTAAAAGAAAGGCTTAAAAAGTTGGGGAAACTGAGGCTAAGGCTCTTACTTAGCAGCTGTTAGTTGCTATTGACAGTGATAGGCTCTGATGAAGTAAGCAGCTTTTAACTTCTTGTCACCAGACTTGAATTGTAGAACGGAAGGTACACTTAAGTAACAGTTTTATGAATAGCTGTTTGTTTCTGGCCCCTTTATGATGAGTGTTTGCCGAGGGAATGGGATGCCCAAGGCAGGATGTGGACTTGGTAGGTAGAGTTTGAAATATTCAAGTCCCGTGATTGCTGCTTAATACTTTGCTATAGACCATTCAGCTGCTTTACTGATGGCCAAAACCAGTGTATAACTGAATATTTGGAAATCTCTCATTAGGTTATATGCCTTTTGTCTAAGGCTCATGCCTCATTTTTAGAATGGAATTTTTAGTTGGCTTGCATTTGGAGTATTCTTTGGGTTTAGGGGGGCTAATTAAATTGTTTTGTAGAAATTATTAAAGGGGTTGGGATCGTTATGCTAATTATTAGTATGTGATAGTATATTTACTAAACCTTGAACAATTCCAAAAACTTATATTTTCATAACTTAAAAAACCCTATTTTGTCAGCTTAAAAAGGTAGTGGTATTTTTTTTCTTTTGGGGGGAGGAAAGAAGATGCAAGTAAAGCAGCTTCTGCACCAAAGAATTGGGAGATTTGAAGGTATAGAATGTGGATTGGATTGGAACTAAAAATCTGCTAGCCTAAATTGTCTTGTTTTAACTTGGTAAAGAAAGTAGAAGGAAGAAAGAGTACAGGAATGAAGTAGTGGATCCTATAACCATAGGAATCCTGCCTGTAGGCTTAGTGGGACCATTAGGCACACTCTTGACAACACAGACTATCTAGCAAATGAAAGGAACTTCTAAAGACATGTATTTTTTTCTGTATGCTTTAGTGTTCAGTACTATACCCTTTAGATGACTGGAATGCTGGTTCCAGCTGAACCTTCAGGCATTAATGGATGAGTTAAATTTTTGAGGAAAGTAAAAGAAGTTCACTTTTCTTACTGTAGATATTGACCCATACCTCCAAAGTTTTCAAAAACTTAATTCTAAGTCTTGGTCATCTTGTATGTATTGCATGATTATCGTTGCTCTGTAAAATGATATACCTAGTGGCTTGAATTCTGTACTTAAATGTAATTAGCAAACCAGTTGTGTTAGTCCAAATTACAATACTCACAAATTATGATACTTTATCTAGGGGGCGCCTGGGTGGAGCAGTCAGTTAAGTGTTAGACTTGATTTCAGCTCAGGTCATGATCTCAGGGTCTTTAGATGGAGCCCTGCATTGGGCTTCGTGCTTAGCACAGCGTCTGCTGGAGATTCTCTCTCCCTCTGCCCTTTCCCTTGCTCTCTTGCACATGTAAATAAATAAATAAAACCTTCATTAAAAAAAAGAAATAATTTATAATACTTTATCTAGAAATGTTAAGTGTACTTTGTTTTGAATTAAGCTTTAGGCCAATCACATTTAGTGCCTGTTTTATGATGTACACAATATAATAGGGCTGAATAAAAGCATAATTTACATGATTGTGTAGATACTGCTCTGTGCTCTATTTTTTCCTCTTCTGATAGGGTGCATCATAAAGTTTGGAGACAAGTGGTTCAGCGAAAAGCACTCAACACTATACAAAGATAGAATATAAAATTTACCAAGATCATGCCTCCCAGTATTCTTGTAGTTTACTCTAGGAGATTATAAGAATTTATTTGGCAGCAAACTAATTGGCAGATATTTTTAGACCTTTATTTGTAACAACCATGCCAACATCTTTCGGTAGATAGCCTTTAATAAAATTGCATGGGTTCTTAGCTGTAGTATAAATATTATCCATAAAATAGGTAATCCTTTCTTCCAAAACAGGTAATCAGCAAATCAGAGTGCTGAATGAATTACAGCAGCAGTTCATAAATACCAGTAGTCTTTTTTTTTTTAAAGATTTTATTTATTTATTTGAGAGAGAGAGAGAGCACACGAGCAAGTGGGACAGAAGGAGCAGAGGGAGAGGGACAAGCAGACTCCACACTGAGCACAGAGCCTGATATGGGGCTTGATCCCACGACCCTAAGATCATCATGACCTGAGCCAAAGTCCAGAGTTGACCCTTAACCGACTGAGTCAACCCACGTGCCACCATAAATACCAGTAGTCTTAATTGCACATCATTATTTAAACATAGTAGGGTGTAATGCTCAAATAAAACAGCTATTCTTATGCTTGGGTCCTCTTCCCCAGCTATTCTTTACTATTCGTTTCCTTCAGATTTCACCTAATCAGACTTTTTTCCTATTACCTTAATTCTCATTGCTGCTTTTCTCCTTGTAAGTCACTTGTACTATTATCCTATTTCTAGCACCTAAATTTTGTCCTCCTCACTAGAATATAAACTTCACGAGGACAGAGTCTGTTTTGCTTATGTCTGTATTCTCTACCATGTAAATAAAAATGAAAGGTTTTTTTAATTATTGGTGAATAAATGATTAGTACCCTATTTTTATGGGTAGAGCACTTTCATGTAACATTCTCTCTGCTACTTACAACCATTCTGAGTTACAGACAGGATCAGTGGCATTTTGTCTATTTTATGGATGAAAATAGTTTGGTATCGCTGTTTGACTCAGTCCACTCCTTATCCTTTACCACACTGATTTTAATGTCCAAGAAGAGGTCAATACCTCGCACTTGAAGATTTTTCTTCCTTCTTTTGGTGATGCAAGTGGAACTCTTTGCACTGATACAAAAAAAAACAAAACAAGTATTAAGTAATTATTTCTTTTTCCCAACAAAAACTTGTAAATGCTTCAGTTGACAAATACTTAAGGAAACAGTTGTACTGGTAATCTCTTAGGGAATGATAATAGCATTGAAACATAGATGAGATCAGATTTAGAAGTTAAAGTATAAAGGGGCGTCTGGGTGGCTCAGGTGGTTAAGTGTCTGCCTTCAAGTTTCTGCCTTGCAGCTCAGGTCATGAACTCAGGGTCCTGGGGTCAAGCCCCACATTGGGCTCCCTTCTCAGCCGAGAGCCTGCTTCCCTCTCTCCCCACCCGAGCTTGTGCTTTCTCTTGCTATCTCTCAAATAAAATCTTTAAAAAAAAAAAAAAAGTTAAAGTATAAGGATGTTTGTACTGGTTAATAAGTCTTATTCCTCTCTAATAACTGTTGGTTTATACTTGTTCATGAAATCAACTTTGGGTTTAGAAGTATCAAATGGGCTTAAAGTCCCTGTGTGCCAAGTGGACAAAAGATTATTTAAGTCCTAAGAATGAAATAAACTGTATGCTAGATAGTAAGAGTGGGGACCTTAGTAGGGTACTCAAGGAAGGCCTGCAGGAAAAGAATGAGCCAGCCTTAAAAGAATTTTCCTGTAAGATATTGCAGACTGCAAAGGCCACATAGTTAGGATTTGGCACACTGAACAAAAAGGAAGACATGGGGGAACAGTGGGATGCCAGGCTAGGTAGTGAAGGGCCATACCACAAAAACTTTGTAGTAAGAGATTTGAACTTGGTTCAGGGAGTAGAAAACCACTGAAGGATTTTTAAATGTAACTCAGGTGGAGAAAGGATGGTGAAGAGTAATGAAGACTGAAAGCAAGAATTGAATGCTTGTTGGTCCATATAAAATATAATGGTTGTGGCTGACAGAAATGGACCCATTTAACAGAGGTTTTGGGGGTACAACAAATAGAACTTGTTAATGGATTAGACATGGAGCTGGAGCTGGTTGATGGTGGTACAGAATAAAGGATGGACGACTCCTCTTAGTTTCTAGATTGAACAGTTAGATGACTTATTGCTGAGAGAGGATTTTTAGGGCATCACTCTTGTTCGCTGGCTTATCCAAGCACCTAGAATAGTGCATGGCGCACGGTAGTCTCTTGATTTGTTATATGAATGAATGAACATGAGAAACTCCTGATATTTCAAGATTGGTGCAGAGTGGCTATGGGGTAGTCCAGGACAGTGGTATTATGGAAGCCAGTGGCCAGAGTGTTTAAGCTAGTGGTGGACTTAAGTAAGTAGTGTGTGGAAGGTGAAAATAATACTATAGTTTTTCTTCCTTTGGTTGTTTTGTTTATTTTCTGGATAATTTTTGTAGCCTGTGTCTCTTTAGGGGTAAAGGTACATTTTGCAATCTTAAAATTCAAAATTATCTGAAAATGGGAAGAAA
The DNA here is from genome assembly GCF_002007445.2 of Ailuropoda melanoleuca. Classification (NCBI taxonomy): domain Eukaryota; kingdom Metazoa; phylum Chordata; class Mammalia; order Carnivora; family Ursidae; genus Ailuropoda; species Ailuropoda melanoleuca. Next base: position 63,009,855 of record NC_048227.1, on the reverse strand, counting down.
AATCTGTAACTCCTTTGGAATCAAAGCTTAATCTGAATTAATACTTACAATCTTTATTCTGCTTACTGTGAATATTCACACATTTTTGCTGCAAAAATATTGTTTGATTATAGAATGCTGTACAGATCCCAGGGTATCACGTAATATACAGCAGATGTAACATTACTACATTTATTTTTTTTTAATATATTTTTTTTATTTGACAGAGATAGACAGCCAGCGAGAGAGGGAACACAAGCAGGGGGAGTGGGAGAGGAAGAAGCAGGCTCATAGCGGAGGAGCCTGATGTGGGGCTCGATCCCATAACGCCGGGATCACGCCCTGAGCCGAAGGCAGATGCTTAACAACTGTGCCACCCAGGCGCCCCCATTACTACATTTATAAAACCTGAAAAAAAAATCTAAAATACATCTAGTCCTAAGTACTTTGGATAAGAGAATGTAGATCTTAGTAGTCATTTCATTCTGATAGCTTCTTCTGAAGAGTGAGCAATTTCTAAAATTTTGCAGATAACTAATTCTTTATGGTAATTTCTTCACATTGATAATTAAAGTTTGTTGTATTCAAGGAACCACCTTGTGTTAATTTTCCCAGATGTTTGCTTCTTTGGTAATGCATTTTTGTGTATTTTGGTAAAAATCAAGATAATATTTAAAATGCCCGAATTATGTTACTAACCATTTAAATCATGAATGGAATTTGTAGGTGCTTAAACTGAGAAAAGACATTTTATGTTTAATAAAAAAATGGTTGGCTACAAAACAACCTTGTAGAGAATTTTGAGATATGGGATTAAGCCAGAAAGTGTTGGGAGATGTTTCTTTTATAACCCCCTTACGTTTTGAAGGAATTCTTGATAAACGAAATAGCACTTATCTTTGGCTTAGCTCCCCTTGTGGACATGTGTCATTTAGGAAGTGCCCATATTTTTGATGGGCCTGGGGCCCCTAATTGTAGCAGAGAAACTTGTTGAAAGCTATGTATATACTCAAACAAAATTTGAGGACTCAATTGGTTTAAAAAAAAAAAAAGTTGTTACTTTCATGATATTGGATAGGTAGTTTCTTATATTCATTTTCTCTAAATTAACAAATATCCTAAGCCTTTATTAAAATATTTGTATTACAGGGGCGCCTGGGTGGCACAGTGGTTAAGCGTCTGCCTTCGGCTCAGGGCGTGATCCCGGCGTTATGGGATCGACCCACGTCAGGCTCCTCTGCTATGAGCCTGCTTCTTCCTCTCCCTCTCCCCCTGCTTGTGTTTCCTCTCTCGCTGGCTGTCTCTTTCTCTGTCGAATAAATAATAAAATCTTTAAAAAAAAAAAATTTGTATTACATACTACATCCTTTTCTTGCCAGGCTTTTCCCTACCATTTCTTTCTCGTGACTGAAAATGCCATTGCTTTCTTCGAAGCTACTGCTTAAGATTGTTTGCATTGCTCTGCGTGTGTTTGAATCTAGCTCCTCTGGCTTGCTAGTTAGGTTACTTTGGCAATGTTACCTGACTCAGCTGCATCTCACCTTTCTTCACTATAGGAACAATAGTAATAATACCTACATCATAGGGTTAATTGAGAAGATTAACTGATAATACATGTGAAGTGCTTAGAATAGTACCTCCTAGTGAACACTCAATAAATGTTAATTGCTGCTATCGTCATGTTTTTTTTTAAACAGGCTTGCTGAGAAATTGCAACTGTAGTCTCCTTTCTGTAGGTTATTGACATCTTTCCTGTTATATTATTTGTGGCTTTCCATTGGATTCTCAGTATGTCTGTAATAGAATATTTGATCTTAAAATGAGATAGATGTTAAAAACATTTCATGTTAGTAAATCTTACACAGACATTTGGAAGTTCTGTGAAGACTAGTTTTATTCCAACTCCCGTGATTTCTTCTGGTGGTGGTGATAACTTAGAAATACCTCCCTTGCATTAACTTGGGTACCTGATGCCTTGTAATTCTAGTGGGCTTTCCATACCTTAAGAATTTTAGACCAGGCTGCTTTCAAGGAACTATGTGTAGTGCCAACCATGTAGAGACGAGCTTTACAGCCCATCCTTATAAAGGTAGTTTATTTCACGCATAGTCTCTGAATTGTGATAAATGCAGAGGAATGTTGCACATCCCCTTAGCCCTGCTTGCTATTTGTCTGTATTGTCTTAGCCTTGTTGTTGGCTCTTGTTTTAAGGAAGGTGACTTTCCCTTAAACTCTGTATATATTGTTTTCAAAAGAGAGTTTGTGTTGGAAATGAAGAATTAAGTAAATTAACGGTATACCAACAAAATCAAGCAGTAGTGGTATTTAGAAATAGGTAGGTTATAAAATAGGCCTGTTGGGAAGTAGGAATGTTCATCCCAGACTATTATCAAATAAATGGAAGAGAAAGAAACACAGGTTTTTGAGTTCTCAGTTTCTATTAAATAAAAAAAAGTGTGTATTTAGGCAGGATTTGAAATATTTTTTTTTTTATCCTGAAGGTGGGGAGATGCCATTCTTTATCCCTTGCTTTTATATAAACGTGTTGGAATGATTAACTTCAAGCTATTAAAATCAGCTTGACTGTCCTAATAAAAATTTGGAATTATTTATTTAAAGACCAGAATTAATACTAAAAGTAATTTCTAATTTTATACAGGCTGTTGAAAAAAGTGCTTGTTACATTTAAAAAATACTATATTTTTAGGGGTTTCCTTAATATTACTTTATTATAAAAACACTGGATCATCACCTAAAAGTATTGATTTCATTGACATTCGATAGGTGAAAATTTGGTTTAAGACATTGGTAATATAAGATGTCATAGAGAGATAGGCTGGCAGTTACAACTTTTAATCATGAAGAATGAGACAGAATATCCTTCTTATCTTAAAAAAATGTCCTGAGTATGCCTTACCAGAGCAAAACTTTATTTAGGGTCTAAGTTTCATTTACCAAAAATTTTCTCTTATAAAGACTGTGATGGATGTGTAGAACGTCTTAATCCCCATAATTCCAACTTAAAGAATTTCTGGGAAGCCAGTAAATATTCAAGAAGCAATATTTGCTGTAAAATTTTTAAATAATAACTGAAACTCAGAATTTACTTTAGGCATCTGAATTTGCTCATAAATACAAAAAATAATGATCAATTTAAGTGAGTAAAACTACTTTTTGTGTATTTTATTAGGGCTAATCCAAAATTTTGGTAAACTGGAAATCAGAAAAGCTTGCTTGCTTTAACCTATAAATAAACGTCATATGTATTAACGGAGTTATCACATATAAATGCGTATGCAGTATCTTGGTTTTCTAATACAGTTTGAAAGTTGAAAAATCTAAAATCATTATTTAAGGTTTTAAATCTTGTTGTAAGTGCCTTCTAATGATGAACATACATAAATTTAGATCATTTGTGAAGATTTTCTTGTTTGTATTGTTCAGTTTGTCTTTTTTCTATTTTAGGTGATATTGGAAATTACTATTATGGACAGGGTCATCCCATGAAACCTCATAGAATCCGCATGACCCATAACTTGCTGCTAAATTATGGCTTATATAGAAAAATGGAAATATATGTGAGTATACCTTTTGATGAATATTCATCAGTGATAATTTTTTTTAATCTGCTTTGAAACTTTGTTTATTGTTCTCTTTGAAGTGCATTTAGCAGATGAAAAGGTCTGGAATAAAACAGAAAATCCTCTTTTTGTTTTATTCTTCAGAGAAAACTGAGAGTGTGGGAACTATGACTTCTCTTGTCCCTCTTCCTCAACCATTTTTTAAAAGTTTCTCTTACCCCACCTTTTCACATTCTGGAGAACAACTCGGTTTAGCATACAAAATATTTTTGTTACAGTAGTGGTTGACCTGGCTGTGCTGCTGAAGAGTTGACCTGGGACTATTACAAAAGAACTACGTAGAAAATTCTACAAATATTTATTGGCATACGGAACAGTGCGTTAGTGGGCATGCACAGTTACAGCTAACATTTAGGATACGACCACCTTAAATGTTTTTGCACTGATGGAGGTATATATAAACAAATGCAAGGCACAACAATTCTTGCCTATTTGGGGAGAAGAGAAAGACTTGAAGCAGTTAGCAATATTGGGTGTCTATGAGTTACTTTCTTTCAGATACAAACATTTACAGAAGAGGAATTGGATAGATCTTCGTGGAAGCGTTCTGGGAGAAGTGTGTCATAAATGAAATTGAGCTCTTGGGAACAAGGATAATTAGGATAGGCAAAGGAAAGGAAGAGAGATCGTGAACAAAGACTTATAATTGAGAATGAGTCTCATTCTCACTGGATATAGAACAGAATGTTTATGATGGAAAATGAGAGAAAGTAGTTTCTGAACACAGAGTCAACTTTGTAAGTGTTGACCCATTTCCACTAAAATAAAAGAAGTGATTAATATGTAGTTGGGGTCAGACCTGTCTAATGCTTTTAAAGGAGTAGGAATTAGCTTTGGAATTGATTACTGTTTTCTAAAACACACAGGTATAAATTTGGATTAGCTTTGGAATTTATTTTGTTCTGGCAGACCTAGTTCTTTTGAGAGGACTATTAGGGGAAATGGTATACTTTGTGTTTGATAACTCTGATATAACCAATTGTAGTTCCACAATTCTGACATTTGTTTTTCTTCACAGAGGCCCCATAAAGCCACTGCTGAAGAAATGACAAAATACCACAGTGATGAGTACATCAAATTTCTACGTTCAATAAGACCAGATAACATGTCTGAGTATAGTAAGCAGATGCAGAGATGTACGTTTCTATGTTAAAAGTACATATTAGTATTGATAAGTATAAATGAGTATTTTTAAGAAGCTTATAGAGTTATCCAAATCTAGGTATTCTGCCTTATCTAAAATACTTTTTAAAATTAATTATTGGTTTGAAAAGTCAGTGTAAAAGTACTAAAGCTACTTTATTTATTCTTGTTTTTGTTTTTTTAAAGATTTTATTATTTGACAGAGAGGAGAGAGAGAGACAAGCAGGAGGAGCAGCAGGCAGAGGGAAAAGGAGAAGCAGACTCCCCGCTGAGCAGAAAGCCTGATGCAGGGCTTGATCCCAGGACTCTGAGAGTGTGACCTGAGCTGAAGGCAGACGCTTAACCAACTAAGCCACCCAGGTGCCCCCAAGAGCTATTTTAGATTAAAAAACAAAAACAGGGGCGCCTAATTGGCTCAGTTGGTTAAGTGTCTGAACTCTTGATTTCAGCTCAGGTCACCGTCTCAGGGTCTTGAGATTGAGCCCTGCATCAGGCTCCGCACTCAGCACAGAGGCAACTTGAGATTTTCTCTCTCCCTCTCCCTCCATCAAATAAATAAATAAAATCTTTAAAAAAAAAAATCTACCCAAAGCCTTTTGGTCTGCCAGACTGCCAAAGACCTGTCTTTGTTTTGGTCCCTTGTTAACTTAAAAAAAAAAAAAAAAAAAAAAAATATATATATATATATATATACACACACACACTTCGATTGGACTTAGCCTGATAATTTCTTCTATTCGTGTGCTTTAGTTAATGTGACTGTAATATATAATCTGTTCCTTCCCTTTGTTAGTGAAGCTTTTGATTTTCTTCTATATAGTATTCTGTTTATAAGATAAAAAGTGTTTTATTATTAGCAGTTGGTTGGCTTGAAAGTGAAATGCAAAATGTCATCCTAAAATGATTGGAACAGCGTTTTTTTAAAGCTTGATACTGAAGTTCATTCTCATCAGTATTTCTGTTCTGTAGACTCTGTAGTCTTTAGTGATATTTTTTTAAAAAGAACAATTTCAATAGTACTAAAGCATAGTTGCTAGACATCTTATACTATTTGTAGAACTTTGTATACATTTGTACTATAGATTATTTCATTTACTCAATAAAATGCTGTAATGTAAATAGAACATATTATTTATCCCTGGTTTTTTTTTTTTTTTTTTTGATGGAGATTCAGGCTTAGATTAAAAGTTATGGATAGATAGGGCAAATGAATTAACGGGTTTGATTTAATACACAATACTGAATTAAGATTTTGATTATATCTAAGCAGTAAGAAACTAAAATTCATTATAGTGATGATAAATTATGGGTATACAAAGCTTGTAAAATAATTACCCTTATTTTTTAAGAGGTTATAATTTGGGGGGTGGGAAGAGGCTGAGAATGGGTCATGTACATAATGTGTCCCTTTATCCTGTCAGTACTAAGGAACTAAGTATATTGTGATGTGTCATGTATCTGTATGTCGTTTCCTTGTGCTTTTTATACCCCTTCCTTCTGTGTCTTGGGTGTTACGAACCTAGTTAATTCTTACCATCCTTTAAGATTGGGTAGGGAACCAGCTGCTTTATCTTTTTAGTACTCACTAAAATACATTTCAAAGTTAATGGATGTTCTGTGCATTTAGGGAGTTTTAGAGAAAATAAATCATAAAGGAATTAAAGTTGCTTAAATTTTTTAGAATCCTGATTAATTCATTGTATGTTTAAGGAGAAATGCCTAAAATTTAAGTGCATGTTTTAATTAAATAAATCAAATGCCTTTTATATTTTGATGGCTATTAATTTTTTTAGTAATAGAGCAGAGATGTTCTACAAATAATCCTGGTAAGATTTGTTGGTGGTGTTTCATGCATAGCACTTTAATTAGCTTGGATAAAATGATAAATTGTATTTTTAAATAGCAAAGTTTAGATTTCTTCTATGATGTGTGTTCTGTGATTGCATCAAATAAAAAAGTATTCGTAAGGAACAAATTTTGGAAGAAAATCTTTTCATTAATTCATAGAATGGATACTAACTGAAATCCAACTTTCACAGTTAATGTTGGAGAAGATTGTCCAGTGTTTGATGGACTCTTTGAGTTTTGTCAGCTCTCAACTGGTGGCTCGGTTGGTAAGTGTCCTGATTCAGATCTTAAAATTGATTTAAATCTGTATGTAACTTTTAGGTTATTTGTTTAAAGCAAAAGTTTTTAGTGGTAGTGGATTTTGATAACAAAAAGTAGTCTCTATGTTTATAGTAGTACAGTTGTCTTTAAAAATCCACATTATTGGGGCACCTGACTGACTCAGTTGATGGAATATGTGACTTGATCTGGGAGTTGTAAGGTCAAGCCCCACACTGGGTGTAGAGCTTACTTTAAAAAAAATAATAAATAAAAGTAGTTACCTTTTTTCTTTAAAAATAAATAAATAAACCCCATGCTTTATGATCATAATGACTTGAACTTTTTCTTACTTCTGTTGTATTTTCACTTAAGAGATTTCTCTCTATCTCTCTTCTAGCTGCCACTTTCCATATATACTCTTATTTAATCAGATCACAGCTGTAGGATAATACTTATCTAAGGAGAAACTGTTGTTAGTGTTCCAATGATCCTTATCTTTTTGTAATTTTAAACTTTTTTTATACATGGCATACTCTTTCCTATAGGGCTTTTGTCTAGTTATATTAATTTTTTTATTTTAAACACTTTCAAAGTCTACCCTGTCTTGTCTGTTAGCTGGGGCTGTGAAGTTAAACCGACAACAAACTGATATGGCTGTTAACTGGGCTGGAGGATTACATCACGCTAAGAAATCAGAAGCATCAGGATTCTGTTACGTTAATGATATTGTACTTGCTATCCTTGAATTACTAAAGTAAGTTAATTTATGTTGCTGTTTTTCTTACGTGAAAAAGTTTTAATTAAAACGATACAAGTCTGTAACTTTTAAAAATATATCAAAGAAACAGCAGGTTAAAAATAGTTCATTGGTGAGTCTTGTATGGATTCATTGCAAACTGTTGTAGAAATACAGGACATTTTCCCATTCTTTGGATTAATAAGAATGAGAAATGTATATACATGCTTAAAACTCTCATTTAATACCCTTTAAAAAAACTAGAAGTAGTTAGGAGATTTAGATTTAAGTTACAGTTTCAACTCATGCAAGATGACACAACCCTGGAATTTTATGTGCTAATAACATTTTGTAAGTTTTAACTTCTGAAGGCAAAAATTTGAAATCTTGTGTTTAAGAAAATTTGTTCATTGAGTCTAGCTAATTGCCTGGTTTCCACATGGAATGGGGCTTTGTTCTCTACTAATGGTTATAATTATCTCTAAATTACTAAAGGAGTTAGTTTTAAAGTTATCCTTGACTGTAGTTTGAGTTAGATCTATAGAGAGACTTAAGAATTTGGAAATTTACAACATTTTTTTTTAACCATTATCAGTTGTAACATGTCTTAGCAGATTCCACTTCAGATTGTAGTGAATTAGTTTTTTCTCAGTATCAAAAATGTTCTTGCCTGTAATTATTCCATGAATACTGTTTATAGAGACTAATTTTTCAGTTATTTAAAATTTGATACTAACTCCTCAGATAAACAACTAAAATGTTTCAGTTAACTCACTGAGAGCCCAGGAAAACCACTTGAAATTATTTGCCTTGGTTTTTAATTCACTATTGATTTTGGTTCTTGTGTCTTCATCTCTGAGCAGCGGTTCTTACCCACTTGCTTATAGCGTTAAACACGTTTTAACTTAATTTGTTTAGACATATTTCTTTAACTGGTGTGATCAATCACGATTTAATTAATTGACTTTTGATAAGCCACTTATGAACCACTCAGAAATTTACTTGGTTAACCACTTTTTTATCATTTTTGTGAAGAAAGTCTACTAGGATGAGACATTCCACTTTTTTTTTCCCTTCCGAAAGCTTTGCTGAATGGTGCTATCCTGTGAGTTGAGAATATTCTGATGAGTGCTTAGTTTGATAATGTCAGTTTATATGATTCTTCAACATAGTGATGGTATCATTCTGTAGCAAACACACAAAGCGCTGCCATTTAATTTAATTTAATAACAAAATAATTCTCAGTTCACCATGCCATAAAAGTATGACATTTAAAGTTCATTTCCTTTTGTTTTGGCACGGGTATGTACTAGTAGGAAGACGTCACAGTACGGTGATACACACGGTTCTTAAAACAGTCCACGCTGTCACTGCATCACAGCATTTGTAGTGCTCCAGGCAGCACCGTGAAGTGAGAAGAGTACCACATGTGCTTTCTGTCACAGCTACTCTACTTTGCAGTTGAAAACACAAAAGAAGCCATAGATAATTTGTAAACAAATAAGCATGGCCATGTTTCAGTAATACTGTATTTATGGACATTGAAATTTGCATTTCCCTTGTCACATATGAAATATGCTTGTTTTCATTTTACTTTTCAGTGAATTAAAAGTGTAAAAACTATTCTTACCTCAAGGCTTTACAAAAAGACTCCGTTGGTCAGATTTGGGCTTTTAACCATAGATTGCTAACCACTATTTTATAATATTGAAAATTTACTAAAGAGATGTTTTAAAGTAATAATAGTGTAAGTACAGTATAATCTTCAGTTGTTAATATATAAAAACAGGTAGTATGTTTTTAAAACATGTAGAACTGGGCAGATTTTACAGGGGGAGTAAATATATTTTCTTACCAAGATTGGGGCTAAAGGGAGGAGGACTTAAAGATCTAAGGCTCAATCTTGTAACTTTAGATGTTTGAATGGTCTCTTAGGCTGGAAATAAAGTAAAAAAGGGGATTAAACATTCTGAAATGCAAGAGCTCAAAAATAGTTTTTCTGAACCCATGGTGGTTCTTCCCATCTTTTAAAACCTCTTAAAAACTTAACTGGTGGCTTTGTTTTCAGGTATCACCAGAGAGTCTTATATATTGATATTGATATCCATCATGGTGATGGTGTTGAAGAAGCTTTTTATACAACAGATCGTGTAATGACTGTATCATTCCATAAATATGGGGAATACTTTCCTGGAACAGGAGACTTGAGGGTAAGACTGAATTTCTGCCTGAATAAGTATTATGATATAAATATTAGGAGAACTGAGGAAGCTAATAATCATGTATCTAAACTAATACTGTTCCTGAGTCATTCATTTAGAAACTTGTGTGCAGAATTGAGTCATTTTATATGCTATATAACATTTGTTAGAATTCACTTTTGTTGACTATAAGCAAACATTTAATGAGAACTGAGAGGACTTTATTTTGCTCAGCCATTTTTCTTTGGTTGAATAATTATTTTTGAACATCCCTGAAGCATGAAGAAGTTTTCTAGATGTTTATTTGCATCTTCAAAACCTACTTGACAGTAGCCAACGTTGCTGTTGATTGTAAAATTGGTGGAAGAAAATACTAAGTCTTTTTTAGGTTCTTGTACTCTGCTCCTTTTACGATGAGTCTTGATTTAATAGGCCTTATTTTAAAATCTTTTTCCTTAAGCTTCTGAAATTTGTAGTCTATACCATTTGGAGAAAGAATACTGTAGCTTATCCTGCCTGCCTATTACATTAAGTGCATTTCTTTTATATTTCTCTTATCTTCTTCCATTCAGTGCTTTTTTTATCGTATGTGTGTGAAAACCACTGGTCAGTTCTTGTTTGTACAAAGTTCCTCAAGTTTTTTCACTTCGCTAGTTTTTCTTGAACCAAACCATGTGCCTGTTGAAATTTATTCAAAAATTTAAATAGCCGTTTTTAATTCAGCCTGGATTATATGGGAAATTTCTCTTCTCACGGCACTCAGTATTCTAAGTTATTTTATTAAGGTTATTTTTCATATCTGTGGTATGTAGTTAACCAAAAGTTTGAGGAGTGGCCTTATATTTCAAATATGAATTTTTTTTTATTTGGCCACAAGATGGTGCTCTTTCAGTAAGAGTTGTGATGGTGAAATTTTTCTTTACTTATAAATGGATAGAAGGTCGATTGTTTATTTGAGTTTAAATTATGTGGCTTTTAAAATTGCAAATGTATATTTTCAGTTCCATGCCTGTTTGCTCCTTCAGTGCCTTTTCCCCTTGGTCTTAACTTATATACTGATTCTTAGAATATGACTCTTAAACTAGCAGTATCAGCAGCTCCCAGGAACATACTGTTAGGCATCAGAAACTGATTCTGCACACTAAAGTTTGAGAACCACTAACTAAAGTTTGAGAACCACTACTCTAAACCAGTAGAATTCCTTTGTCGACAGCCATTGTACTCAGTGGAAATTCAGCAAAACCTTCCCAGTTTTAAGCTTAAAGTCTCTTTTCAATATAACCTAACTAATCTCAGAAATGGTAAAATGTGGCCTCTGTGTTCATTTCTGACAGTATTCTTATGACTGTTTGAAGTTGTTAGAAATTATTGGAAAATGGGTGTTTTTTAAAGATTTTAGAATGACTTTTAAATTCTCTTTTACTCGCTAAAGATTTTACGCTTACTATATGAAATGTCGTCATAATATTTTCCCTTTGGTTATTATAAAAGTGTGCCCAAAATTTGTAAGGAAATCAAAATCAGTCATTATACCTGGAGTTATATTTAGAATTTCATAAAACTTGTGTGTATCTTTGATGTTAGTTTACTAAACATTCCCTTTTCTACCTGCCAATTCATTCTAAATTAGAAAAGAAAGCTGCTTTGAGCTTAGATCCTTGTTAAAACTGCTTGCATTTATTAGATCAGGAGTCTAAAGTAGAGGAAAAGGGGGTATGATAAAGTAGCGTTTGAGGAATAAGAAGTGGAAGGGATTAAGTTTGGTGTAACAAGGGCGGCAGCTGAAGTGCCAACTTTTGGCTAGAGTGAGAAGTGCCGACCAACTTTCTGTATTCTGAAATCTTTGTGTCAAAGTATAGTCTAGGAGTTTAGTTTTAGTGCAGGATTTTAGGGATTCACAATGCTTTAGTTTATCCACATCTAAATGGTTTGTAAATACAAACATATAAACATTTAGATTTAGATTTCTTCAAGAAAAATTGCTGGGGGAGATATGTAATTCCACTTTTTTCTCCTTTGGCAGTTGGGTCATGATAACTCTAATATTGAAGGATAAACTATGCTTTTTTAAAATGAATCAAGCTCAGATCATTATATGAGAGATAAAGGGAGTCTTATACAAAAGCATTAGTAATCCTAAGGATTCATGTGTACTGAGACCTAATTTAAAACACATAAGAATCAGTTACTGCCAATTCTTAAGTGTTGCAGTGAAAGAACTGTTTTGTAGCAATTTTTGTGCCATACCATTTCTTCTAGGAATTATATGTGTGTTTGCACTCAGGTACATTTACACACATGTATCTATGCATGCATAATATATACAAACAGTATATGTAGTGTGTGTGTGTGTGTGTGTGTTATGTATTTTAAGTGTGTATATATTGCTGAATGCGGTTCTCCATTTCCCTTGCTTCTTTGGGAAGTATTAATGCCTAGAGTGGTATTTATTCAACAAGTAGAAACAAAATTTATTTCAAGCCCAATTAAAGAGCGGATTCTGGTGCTTTAGTCTGCAGTTGTCAAAACTTGAGGAAAGTAGGAGCTTTTCTTTCATCATAAATAAACTTATACCGGAATGTGAGCCACAAGAGGAATTCTGCATTATAGAGACAATTGTCCTGCACGATTCTTTGGCTTAGAGTATTTTCTGTAGTTTTACTCATAACGTTGTCTTACATATTCTGTTCGTGATTAATTTCTTGGTCTAATGTAATATTGCCTTTAATTGTTAAATTTCTTTTCTCTCCAAATAACCATTACCGATTAATTTGAATCAGTTCTGTTCAGCTTAGTAAAACAACCCATTAATATTGCAATTTACACTTACTCTGTATTATTTCCTTTCTTAACCTAAAAGATGTATTCATAATTGGTAATTGTTACCTAGTTTTTTAATCCTGTAAAAAAATACTTTAATAAACATGTCAAGCATTTTTACTCTCAGATATTCTCTAAGAGCTGTTTGTGTATTTCAGGATATTGGTGCAGGAAAAGGCAAATACTATGCTGTCAATTTTCCAATGAGAGATGGTATAGATGATGAATCCTATGGGCAGATATTTAAGCCTGTAAGTATTATTATTTTCAAAATCAAAATGGAATTTTAAAATAATTTTACAGACAGTAACATGTGTTATCTTGTACATAGATTATCTCAAAGGTGATGGAAATGTACCAGCCCAGTGCTGTGGTGCTCCAGTGTGGTGCGGACTCACTATCTGGTGACAGGCTCGGGTGCTTCAATCTGACAGTCAAAGGTAAGCAGTTCTAAAGGGTGATAGTCCAAGGAACATGCATTTTCTTTTCTCCTAGAACTTCCCATAAAAGTTATCATTATAATTTTTTGCCTACTATATTAACACAGAGCCACATGTTTTGTATTTTTCATTGGTTTTTGTCAAATATATGTATGCATTTGGAATTGATATTTATAACTATAATTAATGCTGTTTCAGTAAATTTGGTTGTTTTTTATTTTGTTCATACATACATACATGAATACAAAGGTTTTTGCAATCCCAGCCAAGGCAGCCATTTTAGGTGTTTTTGGTTGCTTCTTTTGGTATTTATCTTCAAATAACATGCAACCTAACTGTTTATTTCTCTTATTTTGTTTTTATTTTTAGTTTAGTTTGCATTTATTATCTTTTTAAAACTTATTTTAAAATACTTAGATTTGTTGTTACCCAAATCTTTTTTTTTTCCTCAGGTCATGCTAAATGTGTAGAAGTTGTGAAAACTTTCAATTTACCATTACTGATGCTTGGGGGGGGTGGATACACTATTCGTAATGTTGCTCGATGTTGGACATACGAGACTGCAGTTGCCCTTGATTGTGAGATTCCCAATGGTAAGTATTATTATGATATCTTTATTGGATGGAATTGTCAATATATACTGATGAACGGATGGATGGTTAGAGTAGATTCCAAACCATGTAAATAGGAGAGCAGTCACTTTATTTTAGAAGTTTTCTTGGGGAATATTTCACAGCTTGAATCTGGATTTTGTGCATGGGTTTGTGTGAAAACCGAGCTTTTAATATGTCACTTTATTTCATTGTTTTTAATAGAATTGCCATATAATGATTACTTTGAGTATTTTGGCCCGGACTTCAAACTGCATATTAGTCCTTCAAACATGACAAACCAGAACACTCCAGAATATATGGAAAAGATAAAGTAAGAGATCATTGAATTGATGTGATAAACATTTCATCTTTATTTTTATATATCAGATATTTCCTTTGTCTTTTTCAAAAGCATTTGAAACCTTAAGATTATGGATTTCTTTATTTTTTCTGAGATAATGAAAATGTATTTCATAGCTCAAAAATGTTTCCATTTTCTATTAAGATGGATTTTTAAATTTCAAAGGGCACAGTAAATTGTATACTTGCCTTACATGAAAGTGAAATTTTCCTTTTCGAAACATTTTGGTAAAGCTTTATCTCCAAGAACAAAGTGTGTGTTTGTTTATTTATTTATTTTTTAGAAGATTTTATTTATTTATTTGATAGAGACAGCCAGCGAGAGAGGGAACACAGGCAGGGGGAGTGGGAGAGGAAGAAGCAGGCTCCCAGCAGAGACGCGTGATGTGGGGCTCAATCCCAGGACTCTGGGATCACGCCCTGAGCTGAAGGCAGATGCCTAACGACTGCGCCACTCAGGTGCCCCTCCCAAGAACAAAGTGTTTAGAGAGCTATTGTAGTACAGAGACGCAAGTTTGTGTCCTCTCTCTCTCTGTCACACACTAGTTTTGTGACATTTGGCAGGTTAATTTGCATTTAGGCTTATATTTTCTCATCATTGAAATGGGGAATGAAATAGTATGTATGTTGTAAATTTTGAGGATTTAGATGGATTAATGATAGTCTGTGAAGTATCATGCTTTTATGTTATTAACTCATAGGGTAAGTCAGATAAAAGATGAAATTTTTGCTAATGCTTCCTCTTACATTTAAGAGGAACTTGAAAAGAAATGAATTTTGTCTAATAAATTTGCGTGTGTAATTTAGACAGCGTTTATTTGAAAATTTACGCATGTTACCTCATGCACCTGGCGTCCAGATGCAAGCTATTCCAGAAGATGCTGTTCATGAAGACAGCGGAGATGAAGATGGAGAAGATCCGGATAAGAGAATTTCTAGTAAGATAATGCTTTGATGTGTATTCTACTACATTCTTCTGATTTGTTAAAAATTATGACAACTAATTAAAGGTTTTAGTGGTCCAAGAACTTCACTATGGGTTATGTTTCATGAGAACACTATTATTGTCCTTTTTTCCCCATTTTTAATCTTACATAGATTTTAACTTTTTTTTTTTAAGATTTTATTTATTTATTTGACAGAGCACAAGTGTGGGGGGGGAGAGGGAGAAGCAGGCTCCCCACACAGCAGGGAGCCCAATGGCGGGGTTCAATCCCCGGACCCTGGGATCATGACCTGAGCCAAAGGCAGACAGTTAACTGATTGAGCCACCCAGGCGCCCTTAGATTTAACTTTCTTATGCCTTAAAGCCTGATTTGAGTATCATGTTTTTAGTTGATGTGACTCTATATATATGATCAAGGAGTGCCTAGGTGGCTCAGTCAGTTAAGCATCTGAGACTTGATTTTCACTAAGGTCATGATTTCAGGGTCATGAGCTCGAACCCCGCACTGGGCCCCACACTGGGTGTAGAGCTGCTTGGGATTCCCTCTCCCTCCCTCTCTATCCTCCCCCCACCCCCGCACATGCATTTGTGCATGCACACTCTCAAAAAAAAAAAATGTAAATTTGGGAATGTGAATTGGAAAGTAATGCCATTTACCCAAAGGAGAATGGATTCAGTAACATTAAGCACCCTCAGTTTGATTCCCTGTCCTCTCATTCCACTTAATATTGATTGCTAGAGTTGTAGCATAATGGTATCTGTTGTGGTGTAGTCCTTCTAACATACTTGGTATTAATGATATTTTTAGTGTCTATCTGCATCTCCTTTTAGCTCTGAAATAAATGGTCACTCTTTAGATAAAGACACCTTCTATTAATAAAACATAGTTTTTCCCTCTAAATTTTTTTTTGAGATCCCCAAATGTTTTTTATGTTTCTTTGAATTACTTCTTCCTAGATCAAATCTAAATTTTCAGTATTGAACAAACTGTGCATTCAGCTCTAATCTTAAGATTATTAAGCATCAGTTACCCTGTACTTTTAGATGTGGAAATTTGTTGGTACTTTTGTACATGAGTGTATTATAACAATTATAAAACCTGTGACTGCCTTTGTCAACTTTTATTAAAATCTTTAATAATCAGTTCGAGCCTCAGACAAACGGATAGCTTGTGATGAAGAATTCTCAGATTCTGAGGATGAAGGAGAAGGAGGACGTAGAAATGTGGCTGATCATAAGAAAGGAGCAAAGAAAGCTAGAATTGAAGAAGACAAGAAGGAAACAGAGGACAAAAAAGCAGGTCAGATTTATTTTTTGGCAAATGTATTTTAATTGTAAGTTTTTAAAATGAGCTTCACTGCAATTATTTATGAAATCCTGAAGTCAGTTGCACAAGTATTAAAGGGGTGGTTATGTTAAAGTAGATGACATTTTTCCCTGTGGTAAGTGGTGCTTACTTTTTAAACCCTTTATTTAAAACTCTGTTAATGTTACTAGTCACATTTGCTCTTATAATCTAGAAAACCTTCTTACCTTCTCTTGCTGACATAGGTGTAAAATAGCAAACATCACACTATGATACAGATTGGGTAAGAAGACAAAGTGGTTGTAGATCCATTTGTAGTCTGAGCAGAGCTCAAATTCTGAGATAGCTTTTAACTACCTAAAGTCTATTTGATGGGAATAAGACACGAAAGAAGAGTTATCCTTAGACCAGTTTCACCATTGTGAGAAAGCTAATAGAGTAGACTTTGCTCAGAAATTGTTTGATGAAAATATAAAAACTCTGAGGAAAGATAAGGTATTTGGAAGCTGGGTTGGAGGAGGGAGGTATAATACTTTGATGCCATAACTTAAAAATGCTGCTAGCTTGGCTTTGGATAAAATGATGCTTTAGCCTGTAAATTTACCACCAGAAGCTAGTATCTTTTATCTGAGTTCCCAGAGTGCTTACACATACCTTGGTCATTTTATTTAACGTATAATGCCTCGTTACAGGATTTTATGTACCTCCATGCTAGATTGAGCTGCTCATGGTTAGGGAACACAGTATCTTAAATATATTCATACCACTTGTGCATTTCTTGATTGAATGGATACCTGATACCTGTATACGGGTAAGGGTGGTGAACATGAGTTTTAGTTGGTTGCTAATTTTGACCCTGCAGCTTGTGGAAAACTGATAGACATACTTGGCCAGCATCCTTTTCCTTATATCTGTCACATCGAAGTTTCATGAGTAAGCTAGTTATCATGTTCTTTCTTCTTTTTTACTAGAGAGCTTAGGACTCCCCAGCATATCTGACACTTCCAGTTGTTCTTTTACTCGTGATGCACTCCTCTGTAGGCTCCCATTCTCTGCCATTTTCTTATTTTAACTCTCGAATGTATCACAGTGATGGCTCCAGTCTGCTCTTACATACTGATTGACATCCAGAAATTCCACTTATATTTGAGGTAAGGAGGGCTTAGCTTTAGCTGTAGGGTTTTTCTAGTATTTTTCATTTCTTTCACCATCAGTACATATTCTTGTCATTTTTGAAGTTTCTTCTCATTTTAAAAATCTTTAGCTTTTTTGTGCTTTTTTTATCCCCCCAAATGGGAAAGCACCTTCACTAGGGTGCTACTTGTGTTTCATTGCTGTTCTAGCTAAAAATGAGAGTACCTTTTCATCTGACTTAATGACCTTGTAGTGGATTAATCTCCTCTAAACTTCTGCTGATAATGATAATGAAAAAAATATTATTTTATGGCGGCTCCTCTTCTAACACCTTCCAGTTTAAAATCCTTTGTCTTACACGTAAAGAAGTGTTACCATAGAAACCCTTTTTAAAAAATCTGTAAATCAGAACCTAAAGTTGGGGCTATTTCTTTTTTCTTCCTCCCTTTCCCAATTCTTTTTTGGTACTTTGTATTACTGAGTTTACGTATCCAAAATTAAGCCAGCTATCGAAAAAAAAGTCATAGTATCCTTATTGTCACACACATTTGTATTGTAAGTCAGACCAGTCCCCCTGAAATGTCTATGTAGAATGCTTAAAACATTGTGTTTATAATCAAATATCTTTATTAATAGTCAGGTCATTGCTTCACAACTTCGCTTCATGTGCTTCTTTAAAGAAATACAGCACATTTGGGCTAATTCGTTTTAGTAATCTTGAGTTTGTAGTGTTAAATGTTACTATTTTATTGATTTTTATTAGAATGATGAAGACTTATACAGTGAGGGTTAAAAGTGAGGGGTGTGAACAGTAGGATTTAGCTTCTACTGTGCTCTGGACCTGCCTTACCTAATTCTCCTCTCTTCTCACAATACTTCAGTCCCAGTGGTCTTTTAGTTCTTACTTTTAACCCGTTAGTCTCCGTCTTGCCTGCGGCACCTGGGTGACTCAGTCTTGGTTAAGCATCTGCCTTTATCTTAGGTCGGGATCCCAGGATCCTAGGAGTCCTGCATCGGGCTCCCTGCTCTGCTGGGAGCCTCCTCCTCCTTCTGCCTCCTGCCCCCGCCCATATCTCATGAATAAATAAATAAAATCTTTTAAAACAATTCTGTCTTGCCTCAAAATCCTTCTAAGTTTTCCTTCTGTTCAGGATACTTCATCCCTTTTCCCACCCAAAAGCTGTTCATTCTTAGGAATACCTCATATGTCACTTCTGTGTGGTAGTCTTTCCCAGCCTCCCTCAGTGCTGTGCTTGTGTCTGTAGGCTGAACTTCTCCACAGCACTATCCGAGCTGTAATATTGTAGTACAAGGGAAACAAAACTTCAGAAGGGCAGGACCTATGTTGTTACATTGACCTCCTTGAACCTGTTAGCAAAGTTTCTGTAGTTACTGAATTCGTGGATAGTAAGATTGTATATGACAGCTTTTTATGTTTTAAGTAAAGTATATTTTAAAATGTATATATATTTTAAAATAGGCTTCAATCTCTTCCCAATTTTTGTTTTTAGACGTTAAGGAAGAAGATAAATCCAAGGACAGTAGTGGTGAAAAAACAGATACCAAAGGGTAAATTGTATTCCTTATCTAGTAATTTTTATATACTATAAAAATAATAAATACATTCACTTTGGGTGTATATGTGTGTATTCTTTTAAGAAGTGCTAGACTGAACTTGCCTGAGAGCATCAGTAAGTTGTATGAGGTGCTCTAAGTTTTAGTCCATATTGGTGCAGAAGGTAATAGATGCCATCTTAACCATCAGTTTATGTGTTGGCTGTTCATCTGTTACTTGCCTTAAAAAATGATAAAGACTAGAAATAATACTGTATAACTGAACATAAATCAGTTTGTACTCTTGTACGTAATGTATCTGAAACCATTTGCTATTAACTTTATGTGATCTTTTCCTGGTTCTCTTAATTTCTGTATGTGTGAATTTTTTGTGTTCAGTTGGATAAATTTATTCACTGAGCTAGCATAACACAATTCATAATGCAATTATGTTTAGCAAAATCATAATTGAGATTTTTATTGTCAGAAAGCGTATAAATACTTGACCACGTATAATTTTGTGCTAGCCTTTATAGGATAACTTGGAATAGATTGTAAAATCACTGGAAAGATTAAGGGAGTCAGTACTCTAAAAACAAGGCATTATCATGTGTTTCTGGGCATGACCCTATAGGACCTTAATATTTTATGTTGCCTCTTTTAACAGAGCCAAATCAGAACAGCTCAGCAACCCTTGAATTTGATTGTCTCACCAATTTCAGAAACCATAAATGAGTGAGAAAATATTGGAAAGAAAATTTTTTTCTTTTTGAAGACTTCTGGCTTCATTTTATACTACTTTGGCATGGACTGTATTTATTTTCAAAATGGCTTTTTTTGTTTTTGTTTCTCTTGGCAAGTTTTATTGTGAGTTTTCTAATTATGAAGCAAAATTTCTTTTCTCCACCATGCTTTATGTGATAGTATTTAAAATTGATGTGAGTTATTATGTCAAAAACTGATTAAAGAAGTAATTGGCCTTTCTGAGCTGATTTTTCCATCTTTTGTAATTATCTTTATTAAAAAATTGTACTTGGATTGTCTTTTGTCTGTTTCTTACAACATGAAATCCTTTTTCGGGAGCTAATAATGACTTTCTGTACAATTAGAATACAGTAGGAGTGAAAGTAACTGATTACAACTTCAAGGACATCCATTTACTATTCAGGAAAGAGTATTTTACAGTACTTATTTCTTAATGCAATAGCAGTTCTACCATCTTGTTTTTTATAGTTTGGCCAGTCACTACCAGTGAAAATTGGCATCTCATATAATAATTTATCTCTAAATTAATAATATAAGCTGGGCGATTGAAATACAGGAATAATATTTGAGCTGAACCAAAGAGTACCAAATTTGGAAATGAAAATTCTGAATTGAAAGAGAAAATCATAATCAGAGAAGGAAACCGTCTTCCATACTGGGCAATATGTGACTTTGTTCCCAACCCCCACTATGTACCAAGTAGAAAAGGAATTGTATGGTTGTGTTTGGCCAGAATTTTCCTGTATTCATATTAAATCTGTCTAAAATAAAACCTATTTAGACAAAACCTGGTCCTTTTACTGCATTTTCCATAACATCCAGGTTCCACTATTGCACACAAGTTTCCAAACCAAGGAAGTAAACACTTAAAGAATTAGTTTGTTTTTCAATTGGGTATCTGTTCATTTTAATGCCTTGGGTATACAACTGAAGATAATGGAAAAATGCCTGCACCCACAGTTACATTCTAGTGGTTAGAAAGCAGGCAAGTGGGTAATTTATACTTACTCTAGGACCTTATGCAACAAAAATTAAAACGTTTTAGGAACTTGTCAAATGAGTGAAATTACTTTTTTCCAGACCTACGGTGATTGTTTTGAGATAAAAATCAAAATTCTAGAAGATGATATGGAAGATATTTCTCTATAAGCCCCTGTGTTGAGAAATATTTCAGACATTGACAGAAGCACCCAGATTTAGATAATGAACAGCCACGTACCCACTCAGATTTAACAGACCTATTTTTCACTTTTGCCATATTTGCTTCAAGTGGTTTTTTTTTTCCCCATTAAATATATTACACCAGTTTGAAGACTTCTTTATACACTTAGCCATTTAACTCCCCTTTCCCACTTTTCAGAAGTAACCATTACTCTGAAGTTCATGGATATTTTATCCATGTTTTTACTCTTGCTGCAAATCCATCAGCATCTAAGCCTTTAGGACATTAGGTATTAACTCAGGCCTTCATGAAGGGACTAAGGAGATGTATTTAGTGTTTGTGAAAGACAAAAAGGATCACATACATATACTTCTGTGACTTGGTTTTTATATTGTGATTTACCCCTGTTGAACAAGTGTCGTTCATTTTAACTGCTATGAACTACTGTTCTGTTGTAAGGACACACCAAACATCTGTCTCAATACTATAGTAAACCTCCTTGGGCCCATTTATCTTTTCTTATTTACAAATAAAAGCATTATATATAACTGAAGCTTCAAGAGGAATTATGAAACAAGCACATTCAGCTTAAGTGACTTGGTACAACCTCCAAACAACTGCTGAGAGAACAAGGACCCCGTTTACAAAGCAAGAACAAAAATGTCTAGAAATAAAAGTGGAGAGAAGCTGTAGTTCTGGTGTATAATGAGAAAATCAGTGTAACAGTAGATAAAGATCAATATGTATTTGGAAATTAATAATGGGTAAGTATTAGATTGGTGAGGGAAGAAAAAATGTTATTCTTTAAGGAATATTGGGATAATGGATAGTCAAATGGGAAAAGTTCTATAGGTTCCACCAGAAGAATCAGATTTAAATTGGAAAGGGAAAATGAGACCATAAGTACTAGAAACAAATGTTTAAGAGACTTAAAGTAATTGGAGTAGAGAAAGTCTGACTCCAAACTATAGAAGGAACAATTGGTACATTTGACTAAAAAAAATTGAGGCTAACAAAACTCTAAGTTGAAAAATGACACTGCAAAGGGCAGTGTGCAGAAAGAATTACAACTTGGCCACAGTTCAAAAGGCTAATTAAAGCTAGTAGAAAAAGACTAAAAGTGCATGAGGGATATGAACACGGAAAGAAATACAAATAGTTTTAAAATACATAAAAGATCTTGAACTACTTAGGAAATGCAAATTAAAATTATGAAGGTAATTTTTTAATTTTTGACCTTATTTTTTTAAACCTATCATAAATTTGAAAAACAAGTGTTGGCAAGAGGATGAGGAAATTGTCATACATTGTGGTAGAACGTGTGAGTCACTATAACCTACAATGACTTAATTTAACTATATCAAAATTACAAATAACAATTCAGGGTGCCTGGGTGGCTCAGTCAGTTAAGTGACTGACTAGGTTTTGGCTCAGGTCATGATCTCAAGAGCCCTGTGCTCTTCGGGGAGCTTGGTCAGGATGCTCTCTCTCTGCACCCCCCCACTTGCTCGTGCACATTCAAATCTTTTTTAAAACTTACAAATAAAAATCTGATTGAAAATTTCATTTTGAGAAATTTAACATGTGCAAACGACTTTCAGAAATCATTATGCAACATTGTTTGAAATAAAAGATTAAAATGACTTTAATATTTTGTAGAGGAGGAGTTGAATGATAGGAAAGAATACAGCCATAGCAAGGATGGGAAGTATATACTATATATGGAAAAATCTCAACATCTACCATTAAGCAAAAGAAGGAGGTGGAATACATGACATACTACCTTTTTGTGTGTGTGAAAAGAAAAAGACAAAATTGCTTATACAAATAATATCTAGGAAAAATGATAATGAAATGCAGCATTAGAGCATTGGCTCCTTTCATAGAGATTTGAATGTTGGACATGTGAATATTACACAAAAATGTTAATTAAAAAACACAAGCAGATAATTTCTAGTCAAAGGAATGGAAATTTTACACAACCTTACAGCCTCCTTTTCCATGTCTCAAATTATCTTTTGAAATGACTTGCAGACTCATACAGTTCAGTTGCCGGGACAATAGTGACTATCATAGTTTCATTTCTTTGAAGGAGAAGGAAGGTGTGCCATGTGGCTTAAAGCCATTGAGCTTTAGACATTGAGCTGAAGATGAGATTATATAAACCATCTGGAATAATCATGTTCCTGATCAGCATAGAATAACTAAACTCTCGCTAGCATTTCATTTTTTAAAAATGCACTTTGAAACTAAGACCTCAACTCGGGAAAAACAAAACAGAACAGTGGTCCTTAAATTCAATGAAGATGTTGCTTTGTTCTTAATTTTTCACATTTCCTCATGACATAGGTGAACGCTTGTTCCAAGTCAGCATTGGTACTATAAGGTAGTTATATAATAATCTCTCCTTCTGCCAAAGCTACTAGCATTCTGCCAACAGAGGAGAGTTTTTAAAGTTCTTACATTGAAGTAATTTACTTGCGTCTTCTGGTTCCAGTGCCTTCACTAAAAATCTTTCCGAAGCTTCTCTGGGATTCAAAACATTTCATATTTATATGGTGATACAAATGACATGGGTTTTCAAGGTTTAAATAAAAACTTGGGTTTGTGTGCTCTCACAAGCAGTACATTTCAGTAGTGTAAGATCTCTTGTGGGAGTTACCACCTCTCTGCGCCTCCATTCCTTTGTGATTTAAATGAGGAAGATGATAGCGGTCCTTACCTCATAGAGTTATTGCAAGGGTTGGGTTGATGCATGGTTAATGCTCCGTAAGTGTTAGCTGCTGCTGTTAAGGAAGCCTGGATAGCTCAGTCCATAGCGCACGTGATTTGGTCTCAGAGTCATGAGTTCGAGACCCACGTTGGGTGTAGAGCTTACTTAAGGTCAAAGAAATTCAGGAATCAATAAGTGTCAGCTGCTATTGTTACCATGTCAGATAAAGGTGGGGCCAAAGTGATTCAGGGGGAAAGTCTTAGCTCTTCAGATATTCTTTTTTTTTTTTTTTAAGATTTTATTTGTTTCAGAGAGAGAGAGAAGGCGGAGGGGGAGGGGCAGAGGGAGAAGCAGGCTCCCCGCTGAGCTGGGAGCCCAATGCGGGACTCGAATTCAGGACTCTGGGATCATGACCTGAGCAGAAGGCAAATGCTTAACGGACTGAACCACCCAGGCGCCCGTTAGGTATTCTTTAAACATCACACAGGTTGCCTTTGAGCCTTTTGGTGCAGCCTGATGCCTACTAAAACTCCTAGGTCATGGTGGATAGAGAAGCAATCTTTTGAGAACTGATTTTAGCAAGGAAGCTAGTAATTGGCAAATTTAGGAACATCTTAATGCCCCTGCAGTTTGAGGATAATCTGTCAAGCAAAATTGTTGTGAATGGGTTATAGAAAAAATGGGACTTATATTGTTACTGGCTATTCACATGAGTAGCAATGTTAATGTGAAGAAATAATGCTCAGGGGAGTTACAGTATTTAGAACTGCTGAACAATTGCTGCATTTCCTCACCTCACCACAAGATGGCATAATTCCATTGCTTAAATGCTGTTCTATTTGTGCATTTCTCCTGTAGTTACTTGGTCCATTTAACAAGAAGAGTAACACATACTAACAGGTTCTTTTGGATGCAGTATTGGATTCAATACTATTTGAATTAAGCTACAATTTGGTGTACTCATTTGGGCTTTTCTTTAAGTAGAACAATTATAACACTAATTCCTGAGCTTTATATCCATAACTCACAAGACAATGTATTTGGTAGTAAATCATGACTTCTCTCGTAAAAAGTAGAATAGAAATGAATATCAGAAGAAGAAGAATTTTCTATTTTTCCTGGGGGTTTAATCATTTAATATACACAACAGAAAAGGAGAACTGAAATTTATTTCTAGGAAATGTAGCTTAGTACCGTGCAGGTAATATGCAGGGGGTGGGCAATGGATTCTTGTTCTACAACTTCTGTCTCTAAACGATGTACTTAACCTCTTTGATCTTTGGTACTTACAGGGTTATGATTAGGATTATTAATAAATTCTGGTGGAATAAATTTAAGGGAGAGCAGATTCCTTGGTTAGATTGTGTTATTAATAGAACTCTGAACTCTGAATAGGTAAAAATGTTTAGCAGGCTAACCTTGTGGTGAGTGTTTGGGGTGAGTTCAATAGTTATGATTGAAACGCTAATCCTTTCTTGTTGTGAATTTTGAGTTCTATTGATAAATCAGAAGCTTCCAGCTTCTCTCATGCATCATTAAACTAGTTATCTTTTTTTGTTTCTTCAGAAATCAACATTTCAAAGGTGACCTCCGGTCATGTGGTCTATCCTTAATAGGCTGATGTATAGGCAAGTGTAAACAGGCATTCTCAAGTAAAAAGAGGAAACATTGTCAAAATTCCTCTGCTTAACAGATACCTACAAAAGATCACGATGGCCGGGCAACCAATGAGCTGAAATGTTTGATTTGAAGAGATAAGAATCTCTCTTTTTGCTTTTTAAAACTGCATTTATTTGTGCTATGTTTTAAGTGGGAAAGACACTTCAAAAATCTCATTATTCTGCAGGATAGCAGGAAAGTTTGAACTTCGTTGCCTTTGTCTAGATGGCAACTGAGACTGAAATGCTCGAGGGTACCGCTGTGTGCTCCAGTGGCGGGCAACAGTCCTCTAGATGCATGAAGGGGAGCCCGGCTCAGTATTTCAGGAGTTAGCGTCTTCTAACTGGGCTGGATTTCTCATCTCCATAGGATCTGCCTGAAGTGGACATACAGTGTTTTCCAGGAAAAGACTTTCTCTACAATTCAAGTCCAAACCATTATTAGCTATTATGC
This sequence comes from Ailuropoda melanoleuca, assembly GCF_002007445.2. Lineage (NCBI taxonomy): Eukaryota > Metazoa > Chordata > Mammalia > Carnivora > Ursidae > Ailuropoda > Ailuropoda melanoleuca. Next base: position 62,984,141 of record NC_048227.1, on the reverse strand, counting down.
TCCCTCTCAATCAAATGCAAATAAAACTTCTTCTTGGTGAAGTAAAAGAGGAAGATATTATTTTCAGGAATATTTATTTGTATAGTTTCATATTTACATGCAATAGGCTTAGGTATAATTTCTGTGCTATTCCCTTCAATGGTGAATGCCCTTTTAAAATCTGAAAATCAAATGAACATAAATCTTTAAGTACAGGGGAAAGCATTGGGCTTCTCAATGACCCTTCTACCCTCCTTGTACCATTAATTATAACAGGATTAGAGTAATGAGGGATTGCTTAGTAAAACATGAAGAGAACATGTATTTTTTTTTTAAATACAGGAATAACGGATGTAAGGAGCAGCCACTACCCTTAGCGCTGAGAGTACCCAAAGAAGAGCCCACCTCCCCCACCCAGGACTCTGAAGAGGGCACGTGGATGGTTCACTGGATGGCAGAGAAGTCACTGGGCTACTGCAAAGGTGGGGCTTACTGGAAATCCGCCCTTGAATACTTGCCAGAAATCCTCCCTGTAGGTGCTAGCGAAAGCCACTCACAGAAAGGGGTCTGGTGGAAGGGACTCAGCCATGAATCGGCTTGAGCTCCTGGTGAGGTGCAGGTGAAACTACGAGCTGCTGGGTGCTGCTGATCTTCACACACTACAGGGGTCAAGTGCTAGAGAGCTGGCTGGTGATGCAGGAGCCAAGAGCTAGGGAAGCTGCCCATGCTCCACGCATTAGGTGCCAGAGAAACTGGGGACCCGCAAAGACCTGCTGAGAAGAGCGCACTAGAACCAAAGAGAAGCCACGTCATCCTCTAGCGCCCTCTACTGTCAGAGTTTTGTGTTGAGCCAGCTGGCAAAAGAAAACTATTAGAAGATTGAACTCTCACATTGCAGCGCAGGCGGTGAAAGATGTGCTTGGAGCTGAGAGGCAAATAAACTGGTAACTGGCCTGTTCCTCTTTCCATAAGACTCTTTTGTGTTAGCTGCTGTGTGCAATGGAGTAGTAAATCATCAGCCATTCTCTGTGGACTCATGTTGGCTAGGCTTGAGTCAGTTTAGCCTTGTCCTCCATTCCTTAGAAGTAAATCCATTGTTTTTTATTTTGGGTTTTTTTTTTTTTTCTGCACAACTATCTAACATCTCTCTCAGCCACTATCACCACCAGTTGGTTTCCTCTTTATTGCCTTTTGAACCATTGCTGGTAATTGCCTAACAGGATTCCTGTGTCTAGGAGTATTGAGTGTGAGTGAAGGTTAAAATAATGAACCTGTCTGCTCTGGGGGTATGAGCAGTAGGAGGATAAACTTGTTGAATTTTACTTGGAGGACATAAGGGCCTCTAAAACAACACTTGTTTTGGACACTTGCTGAAGCCAGATGACATTGGAGCCAATTGTGTCTACGTATGCTTAGTGAAACTGTATAAGGTAGTAAAAAGGCCACTGAAACTAGGCTCCACCATTTACTATCTTTGAAACTTTGGACAAGCTTTCTAAACTCTCTGAACCTCAATTTCCTCATCTATAAAATGGGGGATAATATCAATTTCAGATAGACATAAAGATTAAATGAGCTATGACTCTGTCTCTGGTCCTTCCCAAAGCTCTACTAGTATATTAAAAAGGAACAAAAATAAATCCAGAAGGAGAACATAAGACAATATGATAGCAGAGAAGAGAAATGATCATTTTGGAAAGTTATAGACTAGTGGTAACTAAAACCTACTCTTGCAAGTGTGAAACCAGGAAGCAGTCGGATCTTTGCCAGAACTTCAGAAAGATTTAGAATGGGAAACATCACGAAAGCTGCAGTGCTGATTGGAGGTGAAAATGGGAAGATTGGTTGATGACTTTAAGAGGAGCGATTAGATCCCTAGATACCTTTCTCTCTTGAGAAGTCTGGGAGGCACCCCTTCTCTACCCCAATTAGTAGAGGTTTCCCCTCTGCAGAAACTGAACCAGATTCATTCTGGACTCAGAGACACTGGAGGTGAGGTGACACGTTGAGAAAATGAAAGCCTTTATACCAAACTGTGAGACCCTACTGAATGTAGGTCTCTTGTGAACACATATATTTTTTTTAAGATTTTATTTTTAGGTAATCTCTACACTCCACTTGGGTCTCGAACCCACAACACAGAGATCAGGAGTCCCGTACTTCACTGACTGAGCCAGCCAGGTGCCCCATGAATTCATAATTCTTGAGTTTACTGAGCTTCGTGGGTTTGTAGATTCATATATTTCATCAAATTTGGGAATTATTTGGAGAGATTAATAAAACTGACAAACTTTTTGCTAGGCTAAGTAAAAGAAAGGATATGTAAATAGCTAAAATCAGCAGTGGAAGTGGAGACATTACTAGCAACCTTACAGAAATGAAGGAATATAAGAGAATACAATGAAGAATTGTGTGCCAACAATTTGATGACCTAGATGAAATAGAGAAATCCTTAGAAATACACAAATTACCAAATGACTCAAAAAGAAATAGAAAAGTCTCAATAGACCTATAACAAGTAAAAGGATTGAATCTTTAATAAAAACCTCCCAACAAAGAAAAGTCCAGGGCCAGATGGCTTCACTGGTGAATTCTATCAATCATTTAAAGAATTAACACCAATCCTCAAACTCTTCCAAAAAAGTAGACGAGGAAGGAACACTTCCTAACTCATTTGATGAGGCCAGTCTTTCCCTGATACCAAAGCCAGATGAAGATGCCACAAGAAAAAAACTATAGACCAACATCTCTTATGTATATATGACATATTATTCAGCCATGAAAAGGAATAAAATACTGATACATGCTAGAGCACAAACCTTGAAAACATTACACCAAGTTAAAGAAGCCAGACGCAAAAAGTCACCTGTTTTATGACTGCATTTATTTTAAATATTCAGAACAAGTAAATTATTTGCTTTTTGAAAAAAAGATTTTATTTATTTGAGAGAGAGAGAGAGCATGAAGGGGGGAGGGGGAGGAGCAGAGAGAGAAGGAGAAGGAGAAGCCGTCTCCCTGCTAAGCAGGGAACCTGATGCCGGCTGGATCCCAGGACCCTGAGATCACGACCTGAGCTGAAGGCAGCAGCTTAACTGACTGAGGCTCCCAGGCACCCCATTTTTATGTTATTATTAATACTTAAATTCTATTCTATAGATCAGAACAAAATTTGGCAATTGAGGTTAATCTGTGATTTCTGGGTTAGCTTAATTTTTCAATAGTACATCAATGTAGAGATTCACTGTTGCTAGAATATACTTTTAAAAATTAAATATATCATGATTTGGAAATCTGCACATCTTGTCATAGGTTAAAATAACCTTGTCTCCAAACACTTTCCAGGTACAAAAATAACTAAAACTATACATGGAAGACAAGAGTTAGTGAATGAAGATATGAAGGCAAGCTGCAAGGTTTTGGTGACAACATTTTGCCCGTTATGTATCTCCTCCCCAGAGATACTGGCTTCAGGGTGCCTTAAACATACATGGAAAACACAGCTCAGGAGAAGAAGGCTCATCCCTTTTCCTTCTTTTATTAGAAGCGTAAAGACTAATTTTCTTGTGTCATGCCCTCCAAGAGAGAGTGGTGCTTGTAAATATGGCGAATGTGTAAAACTGTACATTTTTATAAGTGGTTTTAAACCTGATTTAAAAAAATTGTTGGGAAACATAACAAAATTAGTTCCAAGATGTTCATTTGAGTGTTGTCTATGTAACGACCTCAATAGTCATTCTTGTAAATTTCTGTAAGGAATTACAGTTTATTAATTCACTGGAATATTTATTATTCCATAAAAATGTTGATGTAAGTCTGTATTCCTGACATGGAAATATATTTAGAGATATTAATTAGTGAGGGAGAAGCAGGTTATATAACAAATATATAATGTCACTGCATTTTTGTTCGGGTGATAAATACACATGCACAGAGTCTGGAAGGACAAAAGTCAAAATATTAACAGTGATCCTTTCTATATGATGGGATTAATGAGATTTTTAATTTCTTCTGTTTGTTTATTTCTATCTTTGAACTTATCTACAATGAAAATATATATTAATTTGATAAAATAATTTCTTAAAACAACTCACTGACTGCATAATATGATTAATTTCACTTTCTATCACTGAAATATTGTTAACATTTTCTAGCTTTCAGATAATGGAGGAAGAGCTAGCAGTAAAAAAAAAATCCCCACAGAGAAACAAACTTTGAGATTCCCTGTGTTTTATTTTCAACTAGAATCTTAAAGAAGTCCAAAAGAACAGGTAGAGAAAATCCAGAACCTGTTGTTGAGGCGGCCTGATGAAGACTTGCCGCAGAACAAAGGGAGAGGGTAGGTGACTGACCTGCCCTTTGCAGAGGCTGTGCAGCGGTCTCCAGGGACTGCCTTCCTGCCAGTAGATCTGAATTTCATTTAGGACAAGCTGAAAATCCATAAGAAAGTCCAGGATCCACATTTAAACCCATGTCTCCCACAGTCTGTTCTGCAGACTCTAGTTCCATGGTATATTAGCAGTTGATAAAACAAGAAAAATGTTCCATATGCTCAAACAGTTTGGGGAAGCCTTTAAATGAAATGTTGACAAATTTATTTGCAGGAGCTCATGCACAGAGCCTGGAATGCGAAGCTGTGCTTGGTGATCTCCTAAAGAGGTATCATGTTCACACGTCTCTAACTAGTGTCCTCTGAGATCCCTTGTGGAAAACAAAAGTGTCCTGTGGTCAATAAAGTAGAGAAATGTGTGTCAATGGGCTAGATACCTTCTCATCTTTGTGTATCTTTCTTCTTCACTTCCTGTATTCAATCCTCTAGCATTTATTTGTTTCTCCCTTCACAATCTTTTTCAAATGTGTCCATTTAAAATCATATACTAACGTTGAGCTTCTATTAAATACTGGGCATTTAAAGAACTTTATAATTTAGTTTTAAAAACAATTATGTATGCTAATTTCACCTCCGTTTTCTAAGTAGAGAAACTGAGGTGTAGAAAGATTGGGTCAAGGGGCTCATAAGTGACTGAGCTTTGATTCATCCTTGAAGTACCTGCTTTCCCCAGGAGCACATTTCAATTCTACTTCAAGGACCTTTCTTGTTTTCCCATGGACAACAGCAACAGTTTGTCTTCCTGCCCTCCAGTCTCTTTTAATCCACCCAGCTCTGTTTTGTCCCTGCTGCCAGGCTAATTTCTCTTACACGCATGTATCCCAAAGATCAAGGGCCGCAAACGCTTGTGATTGAATCTGGCGGGGGAGGGAGCTGTGAGTTTCCAGTGACTTCATAGAACTTCACCTGTGGGAAAAATTTTTCTCCTGCTGTTAAAACTTTCAAAGAAAAAGAAAGTTGATAAATTATCAGAAAGGTGAGACAGTTCTCACTTTCAAGACTGTTTGAATATGAGGCAGGTGGAATCTAGAGAGGAGCCGGAGATGGAGAAGGGATGAGCTAATGGTTTGGCTCTTGCCTGATGTCCCGCCCCCTGCCATTGCCTCCTACACACCAAGAAGAGGTGGGTCTATCTCCATCGCACAGGAGACCAGGTCTGGAAAATCTACCAACAATCCATGATGGAAACTGGAAAAGGAAACTGATGTTTTGATTAAGCGAATATTTGAAATTATTTCATTCCAAAAGAAAATATCCCAATTAAAGTGCCAAGCATTCAGTATTCACAAACAGAAAACAGATGCAACATGTGTTCAGTTTGAAAGTGACTTGGGAATAACTCTCCCGAAACTGAATGTGGACATATTTAAACAATATAATTCATAACAGAGCTCTAGAGGGGTTTCTAAGAGGAGACAAAGGAGTACTATAGACACACATTTAGCTATCCCTAGAGTATGGGCATGTACCAAATGTAATAAATATATGTCTGCTATTTAGCTCTGCAATTTCCACATGCTTTTTAAGTGACTGCATTACTGATTACATAAGACACTAAAATCTTTTTTAGGAATATATATAGTGGTAATGTTTTTAGAACCAAATTATAAAAATAATTAACCAGTGGAAAAATTTTTTTTCTACTTCTCAAATTCAATACTTTCCTAAAAAAATTTTCTGCTTCCTGATTTGGAAAATGAACTTGGAGCCAAGATTTACTTTCTCTTAGAAAGGAAACTTCAATAAAGTTTTGTCATTCTTTGATCCTTTTAGAAAAATGAGGCTTATTAGTCTTCAGAAAACAAAATTCTCTGATAATTTCTTGCATTCCTTTTGCATAAACGTAGAACTGTTTTTGGAGGGCAAAATAATATCGCAGTTAAAAATAATTGCTATCAGGATTGCTAAATTTTAGTCCATCTCCCATCCAAGTGAATAAAAAATTTTAGCAGGTGCATAAAATGCTTCCGTGTATTTCTAACGAGAAAGTTGATGGTGGATACCAAGTTGTAATGTTTTGCAGTTAATACTGTCATCAGTATTTTGTATGTATTTTTTTTTGTTTTTCTTTGTTTAACAAATGAGATTTCTCACATTTTTTAATGTGTTGTTTTAGCAACAGTTCTCACATTCAAAATAAATTTACAAAGAATCTACTCAGCAAATATGTACTGAGTGCTCACTATGTACAAAACATTATACTGTGTTATGAACTTTCTATTTGAATTAAACATATGTATTGGTTAGCTTATGTGTTAATTTCATAGACTGTTGGTTAAAAGCAAATTTTCAATTTGCTTTTCTTTATTCCAGTTCCTCACTAACCTACTCTACAATTGATTCTGTTTCTGTATAGTCCTGATTAATAAAAAGAGTGGGTTTAATATGGTGTATTATATCCAATGAAATTCAAAATTATTAATCCTATTAAAATTGTGGAATAAGATTAAACATTAAATAAAATTGGAAATATATAGATATGGTATATGATTTAAGATCATATAAACATATATGAACATCTAAGATATGATAGATTACATTATTTGCCCCAATTCCCTGCACCCCCCTTTTCCACCACCGTATCCATACTGTGTCATGCAACTTTGCAATGCTCTCCCACAGTAGATATTTTTCTTATTGACAATAATTTACATTGTGTTTGATCTCTACCTTTGGCTTAGTCACGTGAATTGCCTTGGCCAATAGAATGAGGCAGAAATGATAGTGTGTTAGCTCCAGAATTAAGTCTTAAGGGATTTTGCATATTTCTACTTTCTCTCCTGTATTCCTGCCATCCATGAAAAAGATGGGCTAGCCAGTTGCTGGAAAAAAGAATTTAGACATGTGGAGGTGAGTTGCCCGCACTAAAGCAACCTAGCCAAACTCGGCCTAGAGCAGAGCTCCCAGCCAACCAATAGCTGGAGCCCAGCTCCTATTGGCTATATTAGTTTGCCAGGGCTGCCATAAATGAATACCACAGACTATGGGGCTTAAACAAGAGCAATTTATTGTTTCACAGTTCTGGAGTCTAGAAGTCTGAGATCAAGATGGGCTGACAGATTGGGCTTCTCTTCTTAGCTTGTAGGTTGGCTATCTTCATGTTCACGTAACATTCTGTCTCTAGGCATGTCTGTGTGCAAATTTCCTCTTCTTGTAAGGATAGCAATCATACTGGGTGAAGCCCACCATAATGACCTATTTTTAAATTAATTACTTCTTTAAAGAGCCTTTCTCCAAATACAGTCACATTCTGAGGCACTAGGGGTTAGGACTTCAATATATGAATTTTGAGGGATGCAAGTCAGCCCATAACATCAACCAAACACAACCTAGATCAGGGAATCCTCAACTGTCAAACAGATTCATGAGCTATACTAATAATAGATCAGCATTTTAAGGCAGTGAATTTTGGTGTGCTTTGTTACAAAACATTACAACTAGCATGAAAAATATTTTTAAACAATTATTGGTGATGAGATTGTGAGTAGTTGAAAAATACTTTTAAGATTATTGCTACGTATTTTTTTAAATTGGCTGTATATGTTTCTGTGTGTAAAGTAATACTTCTCCATTGTTATAAAAACAAAAAATGTGGTAATATATAAAATACAAAAACAAGCATCAGTTGTAATGTGCCCCCTTTCCCCATCCGTGGTAGAAAACCGATGTTAAATACTTTTTAATTACTTCCCTATTTACAAACCCACATACCAATACATATTTTTACACAAATAACCATGCATATTTTTATTAAAAAGGTATTATATTTTACACATTTTAAGCTGCTTTTTTTTAAATAAAAAATTTTCCAAGGATAGTGTTCTGTTAATATAGAGCTATATCATTATTTTAATGGCTACATAGTATACCATTTTGTCAATTACCATAACTTATTAACTTTCTATTGGTTATTATTTAGATTGCATTCATTTTTTATGACTATTTTATTTTTTTCCATTAAAAATAAAAGATGCAATAGTGTTTCTTTTTAAAATGCTTTGAGATTTGGGGTTAACAAAATAAAATACATCTGCAGACAGTTACTAACTCTAGTTTACTGTAGGTTTTTCTGCCAACTTGACATAGATGGCTCTAACAAGTGTACAGACGATAATGTAGTTGGCCTCAGTATAAAGATCAGTGTATTGAAATAAGGATGAAGGTAATAGCAGAGCTGAGAGTTTCATTTTAATATGCTAATTACACTGATATATACTGGGTTGCCTACAAAGCGTGTGACTCTAGCCTATGGACTGCAGACATGAAGCAGACACACATGTGGCTTCAAACATCTTCCTGCTGAACGGAGGGAGCACACAAGGATGTGTATGGACGATCCTAAGGACTAAAAAAACCAATCCAACCTTAAATCCACAGGTTTGCATACGGGATGATGAAGGAAGTTCAAGGTAAGTGTTGGAGAGAAACAGGCTTCTACTTTTATAATTAATAACCTGTTCTTCAGAGCAGTGTTTTTCTTCTTGGTTTTCCTTTCTATATAAGAAGAAAGTAAAATTCTCATTTTCCTAACATCAGGATACATTTAACAACCCTCGACATCTTTCTAAGGAAGAGCCTCTGAGGCAAATATTTTCTATGAAGTTTCTGAGGTGGTTATTTTCTCCCTGGAGCTTTGGCCAATCTGTCAGTTGTGGGTCTGGTTTCTTTCCTGACTTCTGTCACCCCATCTCAGTCGGCCAGGCCACAACAGGAAGTCAACACTGACCATGCGAGGACACCCTTTATTGTCCACTCTCCCGAGGCTGGCTGCAGTCCTGGTGCCATCTGTTCCCTACTTCTGGGGACCCCATGTTGGTTTTGACTCAGTGCCGGAGAATCTTTGCTTCTGGAGAATGTGGTGGTGACGTTCTTGTGTAATTTCTCCTCCAGAATGCAAGGCCACTAACTGTCTCAAGTAATGTATTTCATAGAGGCATTTTTCTCTGCAAAATTGGGAACCTCATGGGAGGAAACAATATTTTTAGCTGAATGCACTGTTGGAATGTAGGTTAGTATGATCCAGAAATTGTACAAAATCCATGCCAGCTTACTTTCTTCACTTCCATCAGTAAATTTAGAAAGCACAGATTAGTGTAGCTAGATGGACTCTATTTTATTTAATGCTTTTAGCAGTGCTGTATGTTTTCAATATCAGGCTCCTAGGAAGCAAATACTCACACTGTCGGATAATGTAAAGGACAAGTGGATTTGCCATATCCTTACTTACCTGCGGATACACATCAGGTCAAAGGTCTAAGACACAGAAGAATGAGGCTGGGGACCAACAGGCTTATGTATTTTCAGTCAAGATGACAAAAATCTGAGCCAAGGTGGACATCAGATTTTGTATTGTGTGATTTGGTAACAGATTAAATATGGGAAGTGGAAGGTAAATTAGAGTCATAATAATATGAATAATAATGATGGCAACAACGATGGTAATCACAACAGCTGGAGTTTATTGCAAGCTTCCTATTTCCCAGGATCATGCTAAACACATTATATACTCACCTTGCTTCTCCTCCCCGACAACATTATTGAGGCAAATACTATTATTACCATTATTTTTTTTAAAGATTTTATTTATTTGACAGAGAGAAAGAGCACAGGGGCACCTGGGTGGTGCAGTCGTTAAGAGTCTGCCTTCGGCTCAGGGCGTGATCCCAGTGTTCTGGGATTGAGCCCCACGTCAGGCTCTTCCGCTGGGAGCCTGCTTCTTCCTCTCCCACTCCCCCTGCTTGTGTTCCCTCTCTTGCTGGTTGTCTCTCTCTGTCAAATAAATAAATAAAATCTTAAAAAAAAAAAAAAAAAAGAAAGAACACAAGCAGGGAGAGAGGCAGGCAGCGTGAGAGGGAGAAGCAGACTCCTCTGCTGAGCAGGCAGCCTGTTGTGGGGCTCGATCCCAGGACCCTGGGATCATGACCTGAGCCGAAGGCAGATGCTTAACCGACTGAGCCACCCAGGTGCCCCTATTATTACCACTATTATTCTGTTTTTGAGATGAGATGATTGGGGTGCCAAAGTGATTACTTGGCTTCCAACACTTTAGAAGTAGGAAGTGACAGAGCTGAGATTTTTGCCAGATCCTAGGCTCTTAATTATTGCGTCACATTACTTAAGGACATTTATCTTTCACTGTTCTTTTCTGCACTGTACAAGCTATTATTACTTTATAATAAGATAATCCTGTAAACACTTAAGGAAGGAAAAGTCTGCTCAGGGCTTCTTACCCTAAGGACCACCATTGCAGGGAGTTAAAACCCAGGCTTGCCAATGGCATTTATGATACCCATTACAGCCATTGCCATATTTCCATGTCTAGATCTTTCTAAACTCATGATGAGATAGGACTTTTAAGCAATCACTTTGGGACTTTTGCACAGAGCTTTCTATCGACGAAATGTACTGCACATGCAGAGTGTACTATCTACAGTGTAGGTCCTGGGTTGTCCTGGGTGGGGTGCTTGCAGGTGGGTTGCTCCCTGTGTGTCTGTCTCTCAGAATCATTAATAATGACTTCACTATCCATCCCTTCTACATAAATACTCCCACAGTTCTTCCTACGCCTACTCCTAAATCTCCCTTCCCTCCTTAGCTCATCTCCACCTGGCTCATTCTACAGGTGTCACTGGTGCTGGCTGTGGCCTTATCCACCTTTGCACCCAGCCTTCTGGGTAAGAGTCTTACCGTGGATCCGCAGAAGATGCATGCTGTGATCCAGGCTGCCAGGGAGCTGGATGGAGAAGACGAAAGACACTGCCATTGTTTCACCTGCTCTTTCAGGTCTGCAGAAGCTGCCTTCTTAGCAGCACGGTGAGACACCCAACCAGCCATGAGGGAGTGTATGGTTTCTGTCACAGTTTTAATGAAACTTCAGAGTGATGAATAGCTTTGACATGTCTTATTGATGCCATGTCCACACTCAACCAAATGCACGTTGGCGCTTACAAGTTGTGAAACTGACAGAGCATCTGGGGTAAGCGTCGCCTGGCCCAATAATTAAATCGATCTCAGACCTTCTCATTAAGGCTAGTAAGGTCTGTTATACCTTGTGTTTTCATTAACTGCAGAGATGTCTTTCAAAATTCATTCTATATGTCCTTCTGTGAATCTGGGCAGCATTCAACTACAGGTACGAATTCTATGTTAGTAACCCGAAGCTTTCAATAGTAATTGACTCTTCCCTCGTTGAGGGCCAAGAGTACACAGGCAGATGGGCTTGGCTACTGGACATTAGAACTGATACAGTGAATGAAGAGGGAATTCCAAAGCCATGGCGTCTCGTCCCTGGCCTAGATTCACATGCATGTCTTTAGTCACGTGAAGAGATTTTGAATTTTACAATGTTGCAAGAAGAATCCTCTACTCTGGAGACCCAGAAAAGCAATGATTTCTTTTTCTCTCTCTTTTGCAGAATCATTACTAACCATTTCCTTAATAAATGTGTAAACTATTTTTCTTTTGATTTCTAATATATACCATTGTCCTAAATATGGGGCTTTATTTTTCTTTTTACTTAATAGCTTGATGTAGTACATAATACATTCACCTGGTTCAAAAATGAAAGATAAGAAACACGTAAACTTTCTTTCCTACTTCAGTTCCCTAACTCTCCCTTATCATCATGGCCAACCATTATTTTCAGTCCTTTGTATTGTTGCAGAGTTTTTAATGCATAGAAAGGCAAATATAAATACACAGGTGCACACACACATAATCATTAGGAACAAATAAGGCAGCACTCATCCACTCATTTACCTAGTCATCCAATGAAGGGAGTCATCAGTATTTGTCTAAGGACGTGGACCTTAAAGTCAAACAGACCTAGGTTTGAATTCTAGCCCCCTCGCTTTCTAGTCATTTAACTGATGAAGTTACTAAACCTCTCTATGCTGTTATTTCCTCAGCATCAAAATGAGGAAAAGAATGTCCACTGATAGTGTCTGACAATTAAATGCAAAGAAACATATAAAACACGAATCATAGTGCCCACCACATAATCAGTTTCCAGTCTTATTATCATATATTTACAGGTACCTATGATGTGCTATGCACTCGAGAGGTGTATCTCAGAATCCCTACCCTTATGGAGTTTGCAAATAACAGGGAGGATGGACTTCATTAAATTTAATTTTTTTTTCATAGAGAAAACACAGCTAAGGAATCAAAAAGGCAAGCCACAGAGTAGAAGAAAATATCTGCAAAGTGTATCTGACAGACTTTTATCCAGAATTTATAAAGAACTTTTACAACTCAGCAAGACAAACAAACCAATTTTAAAAATAGGCAAAGCACTTGGGCATTTTACAAAGGAAGATACACAGATGGCTAATAAACACCATGGAAAGCAGCTCAACACAATTAGTCACAAGGGAAGTGCAAGTGAAGGCTGGGGTGAGATACCGCCACACCCACCAGTATGGCTAAAATTAAAGACTGATGACCAAGTGCTGACGAGGATGGGGAGCAACTGGAAGTCTCACGTGATGGATGGTGGAGAATAGTTCGGCATTTTCATATGACCCAACAATCCCACTCCTGGTGTTTACCAAAGAAAAGTGAAAGCGCAGCTCCACACGATGGACTGTATGCAAATGTTCATAACAGCACTATTCATAGGAATTAAAAACAGAAGCAATTCAAATGTCTGTCTACTAGCACATTCTGTGATATATCTTTTTAAAAACGAACAAAATACTGATACAAACAGCATGGATGAACCTTAGAAACTTTATCCTAATTAAAAGCTATATAAGAAGACATCATACTCTATGATTCCACTTATATGAAATCCTAGAACAAACAAAACTGTAACAAGAAGAAGACCAGAGGTTGTCTTTGGCCAGAGTTTGGAGGAGGGGGCCGACTTCCAAGGGGCACAAAAAACTTTGGGGGATAATAGAAAGGTTTTATATATTGATTGTGATGGTGATTATACAGTTGTATGCAGCTGTCAAAATTCATCAACTATGCACTTAAGATGGGTGGATTTTATTATGTGTAAATTATACCTCGACAAAAAGGGGGGGGGCAAAAGAGCCTTACAGTAGGTATGAGAGGAATAAACATTATGGAAATCAAGAAGAGAAAGTTGGCTCAGATGATTTAAAAAGTTGTTATTGGGGAAGTGGCCTCTGTGAGCTGACTCTGGAAGAAGAGCAGAGTGTAGACATGGCATTGCTTTTATGGGAATAGTCCATATGATGGGAACAGTGTTGGTGTGGAACAGGAACATGGGGGAATGTTGAGGGAATAGCTAAGACCCCAACTTGATTCAAATTCAAATTATGTGACTGAGGAGTAGAGGAGAAAGTTGAGATTAGAGACATAGGTAGACATGATCGTAATTATGTTCCACATGTCTAAGTAGTAGAAACAGGACTGAACATGTTATGTGAGGGCATCAAAGTTATGAAAAAGACTCAAGTAGAACTTCTAGAGATGAAAAAATACAGTGTCTTAGATGAAAAAGTACTGGCTGGGAGTAGGAGCAGATTAAACACTGCAGATGAGAAGATTAGTAAACTTGCAGACAAGCAATAGAAATTGTTCAAAATGAAATACAGACGAAGAGTGGGGAAAAAAAGAGAATTTTACTGCACTGGAGGACTAAGTGGCCTAATATACCTGTAATTCTAGTCTCTGAAGGAGAAGAGTGAGAATAGAAACAATAATTAATAAAATAATGACTAAAATAATTTTCAATTTAACAAAAACTATAAACCCACATACCCAAGAAGTTCAATAAACCTCTAGAGCAATGGCAACCCTCTTGGGTCCCCTCCCTCTTCGGGAGCTTTGCACTCTATCATTCAATAAACTTTACTATCACTCAATAAACTTTGCTTTGCTGCCCTCCCCCCAAAAAAACACCAGCACAAGAAGCATGAAGAAAATGTCACCAAAGAATATAATAAACAGGTTGATTACAACCATGAGAAAGATAAAAATCTTAAAAGCAGCTCCAGGAAGGCACATTATGTACAGAGACGCAAAGATGAGAATGACAGTAGACGTCTCACTAGAAACAACGCAAGCCAGGAGAGAATGAAACAGTGTCTTTAAAACATGGGCAGAAAAACTGTCCATCTAGAATTCCATACCCAGCAAAAATAGCTAAAACAAAAGCTAAATATTTTTTTCAGATGTTACATTAAAATGTCTATTTCTTTAAAAACTAAACAGACAGAAACAGAATGGAGAAAGTATTTAGAATACATACAACAACAACAAAAACCTGGTATCCAGAATGTCAAGTATTAGTACAAATCAATAAGCAAAATGGCCAGAAGAACTGAATAGGCTCTTTGCAAAAGAAGAACTCAAATATATGAAAGATATCAAAATCTGTAAGTAGCCTGAGAATTACAAATTACAACCATATCATTAAACACCTATCTGATTGGAGAAAAATTTTGAAGTCCATACTTTATCATTCTTTTTCTGATTTGTGTAAAGAGAAAACAATTTTTTTGAATACTTTTCTATTCAACAAAAATAGATTCTTATTTTTCCCCCGATATAGTGATAACAATGTACTGAGATGATAAAAGTGTTTACACGAAAATGCCTATAAACTGATTTCCTTATTAGTGAGTTGTCAGGTGTTCTTAACTAGAACAGATGAACCAGAACATTGGATAGATTAAATTATATATATATATTTTAAAGTTTTATTTATTTATTTGACAGAGAGAGAGACAGCTAGGGAGAGAGGGAACACAAGCAGGGGGAGTGGGAGAGGAAGAAGCAGGCTCTCAGCGGAGGAGCCTGACATGGGGCTCGATCCCAGAGCTCTGGGATCACGCCCTGAGCCAAAGGCAGACGCCCAACGACTGCGCCACCCAGGCGCCCCAGATTAAATTATATTAACTTTTATTAATAATGTTAACAATCATGAAACTAGAATATTGAAAAAATACCCTTAATCTAGTCATTAAATTCAAAAGAATTGTTATAGAAATGCTAATTAATTAATCCAATAATTAATCTTATGATTAATTATTAATTTAATGAGCAGAGAGAAGCAGACTGTGGTTTCACTGTATGAGTGCATCTTAACAAAAATAACTGCTTTTATGTTTGAAAAGGAGAAAAAGAAAGAAATATTCTCTTTAGGGTCAGAGAACCATCTATTATCCATTTCTTTGTGTCCCGTTGTGCTTCTGGCAGCACTTGGGACATAGAAGGTTTGTTGGATGGAATTTTGATGTGCCATGGTATTTGTAGTTACTTTAGAAGAGAGAGGGCAAAGGCTTGATTAGAGAGTTAAACTCCCTGCCCTTTCTCTTACAGCATCTGATAATGCTTCTTGACCTTGATCAGTGTATGTATAACTAAATAACTGTCCTCTAAATTCAAAGAAAGGAAGCTATAATTGAAGTCCTTCACATGTCCATGTAACTTGCAGCTGAATTTAGAAACCCAAGTAGGTCCAACGATACTCAGGAAGATAGACAATCAACGTCCTAGTTTATGAAGTTGATTGATACACACGGGAACCATCCATGAAATGCCAACCAGGAAGACAGGAAGAAGGTGGCCAAATTCTTTTCTACAACTTCACAAAGAATATGTGAATATGGGCCTAAGGAAACAAAATTCAGACTTAAATCCAGCAAACATTATTGAGCATCTATTATGTGACCGTTAACACGCAAGTTTACAGTCCTCTAGAACCTCTGGTTTGATCCTTACAACACCAACAGTGCCTCTGTCCTAAGCGGAAAGAATTGCATTAGAACAGTGAATCAAGTAATAGATGAAGTCGAAGAGGATTTGTGTTAATACAGAATGAAATAAACTATGCAGGCAAGCAGGAATATTTAGAATTTTCCACTGATTGCCCCATTCACTGGGATTTGACAGCACATCTTAAAGGCGGAATGGAGCGAATACACACACATCTGCATATCGGCTCTAATTTTGTGCTCCTCATAGTTGAGCTGAGTCATTTTCACACGTCAGCATTTGTAGGATTCATGGTACTGGGTTTACATGGATCATTTCATGGGTAATTTAAGGGAGTTTCAAGGGTAATTATGACGACACACAATTTTTAGCTCTCCCGCTCACCGTAGGTCCTAGCTGGCTCCCAGCCGCGGCTGCGTGGGTCAGCGCACCAGAACGAGGCGGCTGTATTAGAACTTACGGTCACGATCTAAGGCTGGACAGTAGAAAAGCCACCCACTCTTTGCACTCCTAAAGCTAGCTTTCTATTTTCATCATAACCCATAACCGGCTACCGAGCCACTTTTGGTGTTTATTTTTGCTCAAAACAAACAACCCTGGCCATTTTTAGCGTCAAAGATGGAGGCATTTTCAGAGGGGCTCAGAATTACTTCGGCATCAACTACTCCTGGCATTAGCCTTGATCGGGGCTGTCATTTCTCTCGTAAAAAAGGTCGAGGGGAACAGCAGGCAGCAATGCGATCACTGGGCCCCACTTCTGTCTTGGCAGGATTCTTAATTACCATCTCAGAGTGTCAAGTAGGTCACCTGGAAAATGGGAGATTAATCATCCACTCACTCCCTAAGTGTCAGCCACCCTGAACTAATGCCCCGTGCTGACTCCCGGCCCTTGGACCCACTGTACCTCTGCCTGACTGGCTCCTCTGCGTCCTTCAGATTGTACTTAGGATCCCCTCCCTTGAGAAGCACGTCTTCCCTGTCGCTCCCCATCGTCCTCTGTAGTTGGGGTGAAGAGCCACACCTGGGGTTCTTCCAGTGCTCTGAGCACCTCGAAGGTTGAGATGACGTCTACTTTACTTTTGTGCCGTATTATGATCTGTAAGAGTGTGAAAAGAGTATGTTGAATACAAGAGAAATAGAATGATCTCTCCAGGGCTTCAAATGAAATAGCAAACATAAAGCATAAAACCTACCACCTGTCCCAGAGTCGGGGCTCAGGCTTTCTTTACTCTCCCCCTAACCCTTGCCAATACCTTCTTTTCAGGGGCTTTGCCCAATTCTCCTCTCTCGTGTGAGAGGTGATCTCAGTGGAATCTGCTGAGTGTGACCCCTTTCAGAAGGAATTCAGATGGGATGCAGATGGGAAATGTTTATTTTAGGAATCGTTTCAACTTGAACTAGTTGTGAGAGGATATGGGCTCATCAATGAGGGCATTGTATAGACTGATAAATGATGACCTCACTTTCTTGGAAAATTTAGAGTAAATGAGCTTTACATTAATTAGGTGATAATTGTGTTTTGGTGAAACTCAATAAACACATTATTGAAAACTGATAATTACAAATTACAACAATAATAGATATTGAGATTCACCATAAATATTATGGATCCTGTTCAATACAAAGCAGAGAAAATTTTAAAGTGCAAATTCAGTTCCAGAGGAAGTTAAACTTTACTCACAGAAATTATTTAAATCTAAATGCATGGGGCAGATTTGATTAAGTGTAAGTACTGTTTTGGCCACTCGAGGGAGCTCATACTTTAAAAAATGTTTGGAGCGACCACATTGTCCCAAGGCAGGCCGCTGCTGGTTTTGAAATCAGTAATACTGTTGCCCTGATTTTTCCGGGAGGGGGGAGTGTCTTACACTACTAACGTTCCATAGCATTGGAAAAGTGACAAAAATTGTGTATTGATGTAAATATATTAGAACTGAGCTAAAAATGTTCAGAATAATCTGTGATCAATACATTAACTTATGGATTCAATTTACTTTTTTCTCCCAGAACATAAAGTATTTTTTAAAGATACTTTCTTTAAAAACACACACACATACATTTCCTTCAAAAGTGAAAATTATGGAACTATTTATTTTGTTTTCACTTATTCAAGGAATGGGGGAAGTCGTGTTAATCATTTTATCATTACATGTATGTGAAACAAGTAAGGTTTCAGGGTCATATCAACCTTTGGAATGTTTCTTAAATCTATTCTCTTTACCCTGTTCTCACTACTACAGCCTTGGCTTAAGGATTCTTTGTTCTCCCCTGGATTTTCGTGATAGTTTCTTTCTTTCTTTTCTTTAATCTCTTTTATTATTATTATTTTTTAAGATTTTATGTATTTGAGAGAGAGAGAGAGAGAGTGAGAGAAACATCATGAGGGGGAAGGGTAGGGGAGAGAAACAAACTCCCCGCTGAGCAGGGAGCCTGCCCAATGCAGGGCTCCATCCCAGGACCCTGGGATCATGACCTGAGCCAAAGGCGGACGCTTAACCACTGAGCCACCCAGGTGCCCTTTCATGATAGTTTTTTGAACTCCCCACCTCCACGGACCAACCCTGTCTCATGTCTCCCAAGTGCAACTGACTTTGTACATCACTTTCAGACTCATTTTCATGAAATGTATTTTTGATCACATCGCCTTTCTGCTCAGGAACCTTTAGTAGCTCCCTATTTCTACAAAACAAAAGCCACAAATGGCCACTTGTCATCCAAGATCCAGTTCAATATTACGTTCTCCTCAGGCCCCCCAGCTCCAGGCTACAGTAATTCTTTCCCTCTCATTTCTGAGTTCTCCTGGCCCTTTTTTTCTGTGCTGATCTTTATTTCATAGTTGCTCTTGAGCATTTCTTACCTGTAAGCCAACCCTTTAAGGCATGAGTACTTGCACTGAAACCAGAGAGCAAGCTTTGCCTTAACAAGTAAATGGTGTTGAAGGTCTGCCAAGAGAACCAGATTTGGGAGACATTCTGAGGCGGAATTGACAGAACCTGGTATTCTGGTTCTCTATCGCCACCTCCAAATCTATTGGCTTTAATAATTTATTATTATCTCTCAAGATTCTGAGGGCTGACTAGACCCATCCGGGTGGATTGTACTTGGAATCTCAAATGCAACTGCCGTCAGAAGGAAGCTGGGCTGGGGTCATCTGTCAGTTCAGCCAGGCTGGGCTTCTAACATGGCTTCCTCGTTTACATGTCTGGCCACCTAGATGAGGATGCAGAAATCACTGGGGGCTGGCCACACATTTGCTCTCTTCCCATGGTTCCTCCACAGGACTCCCTTCCTCAAAGAATGGTGGTCTCAGGTTAGACTTCTTTTCCTGTGGCTGACTTTCCCCAAAATGAGCATTTCGAAAGACCTAGGTGGAAGCAGCAAGGCTTCTCGTGACCTAACCCCAAAAGTCACACAGGATCATTTCCTCCACAGTGGCAGCCCTGCGTTGATGCGGGAGGGGACTGCCCAAGAGCACAATACCGGCCTGGTTCCTCAAGCGGCCATCTTTGAAGCCTAGCTACCTCACTGCTAACATTTCCAATGCAGAAAAAACCTTTATTTGAGGTGTGGAAGGTAGATGCTTGAGGATAGACCATTCAGAAGCATTGGAAAAGATTGGGGTGAAAACAAAAATTGCAAGACAAAGAGGTGGTCAGTCCATACTGTTTACTATGCCCACAAATCCTTCTACACTCTTCTTATCAGGAGGAGAATCTATGTTCCCTCCCCCAAAACTGGGCAGGCTTTTCTGACTGTTCGGTCTGACTATAGCAGAAGTGATGCTGTATAACGTCCAAGGCAAGGTCCAAAAAAGATGATAATGAGATTTCCATCATGCTTGCTGACATCCTTGCTCCTAAAAGCTTCAGCTTGTGTATAAGCAGGCTGACTTCATCAGGCCACCGTGCTTTGAGGAAGCCTGGATTAGTCTATGAGGGACACTGAATGTACTGTCATCCATGGATGTCATACGGAGTGGGGGCTGGGAATTCCCATTTACTCGCTCTGGAGAGATGTCTACATTTTCAGATGCTTAACAAGGCCATGGGAGTTGGTTGGGGGGCATTGGGGGTCCCTAATGACCCTTGTGAAATGAGACTGAAGGCTGGCATAAGACTCGGGATGGGCAAGTACAAAGTTGTAGGCATCCATTCAATAACAGCAGACGTTCTGCTTTTCATTTCCATCGGAGGCTACGTGCTCAGTGCCCCGTACTTTTTTTAGTTCAGCCTTTGAAGCTTCCCCCTCCCCCACAAAGCTCCCTTAAAAGTTAAAGAGCTGAGACAGGCCATATACGTGTGAAAAGCCTGGGAGGAAATGGTATAGGCAGGTTTGGGTAAAGCTAAGATTGGAGGGACGCCAGGGCCAAGGCACCTGCATGGATTCCTCTCGTCTTTCTGCCCTGCTAGCTTGTCTTTCTGCCCTACTCGGTAGCACAGTAGAACATTCTTAGGGAGAACAACGTCCACTGACCTCATTCCAAGAGAATCAGCAACAACATGCAGTTGTCTCTGAGAAGGAAAGAAGATGACATTGAGACACAGGACAGTTAGAACGAGGGCCACAGCTGGTCACTCTTCCATCCCTCCCAGTGGGGCCTTGGCGCCTGGGCTGAACAAAGGTGCTGGCAGGAAGGACTACCACACATCAGTGGACAGGCTGACAGACCGCAGCCAAAGCAGGGGCAACAGGATGAGAGAGACCAGGGAGGATCCCTCGTTCTCTCCTCCAACAACTTTTGGGTCCCCTTTTCTGACACAAGGCTCAAGGAGGATACCTGGGGGTGTGAGGGGGAAGCTGAAGGACCCCCAAGAGCAAAGGGTGCAGGTTTTGCACTTGCAACTGGGAGGAAGTCGGTGGCACTGGAAGCAGTTGAGGCTGGGGGTACAGAGACCTTCTTGCCAAACCCATTCCCAGGCTTTCTGACTCTCTAGGAACGCAGAGAGAGAGAGAGAGAGAGAGAGAATGCCCTGGCCGGTTTCCTGTAATTCAGTCAGGGAGCCAGGGCCCCCCCAGGCCTCACTCTGAGAAAACACATGCAGAAGAGAAAAGGACAAGAAGGAGGAAACGCCAGCTAGGAAACTCCAAAGGGCTCCGCGGCTAAGCTCACGGGCAAACTGCTTCCGCGCAGGAAGTCAGCCAGGCGCAAACAGGATCTGAGCGAGGCCGCCTGTTTTGGAGGCGAGCAGGGAGGCGGGGGGCGGGGCGGCAGTGCGATGTGTAGACCGTGTCCGAGCGTTCTCCCGCCCCCGGGACGTCCTGCCTGCGGCCCGCTGCAAACCCCCCTCCTGGCCTGCGAAGCCGGAGGGTCCTACAGCCCTCGCTGAATTCAGTCAGCGTGATTACAAAATGAATATCCCTCCACTTGCAAGATCCACATCAAGGGTCACTTTCCTGGGGAGCTGCCTGGGGGAGGAGCGAGTGTGGCTTCCCCAGAGACCCTCTGTGATCTGCTCAGAATATTCTTAAAAATTCTTTTTTTTTCTTCTTGCAAATTCTTAAATGTATCCAGTAAGTTTCCCTTTTATGAAAATGCCATTCCCTGACCAGACTGTACTGAGTTTTCAGAGGACCCTTTCCAGTGCCTTTCTACTTTATGAATTTCAATAGCCAACTTTCTGCGTGTGGTATTTTGGCTGAACAATGGATAACCAGAACTTTCTCATGGACTGTGTGCTCAGCACTTGACTTTTCTGGAGACAATTTTAGGAGCTTTAGGTGAGAAAGAATATTATCATGGTCTTACTGGTATCCAGTACCAAAAGATTAACAAGTTTAGGTATTTGAAGAAAAAGTAGCATGGATCAAGAATCCAAAGTTATATAGCTTCCAGTTCTTCAGGAAATGGGGACTTTTTTGCTCTTGGGTGGTATTTCCCGTTGTTTCATAAAAAGCAGTACCTTTCTTTTGACTTAACTCATTCTGTTCATTCTTTCCAGAACTCCAGTGTAAGGCAGAATTCATTAACCAAAAATTGTGTGTGTGTGAGGGGGTGGTAGTGTTGGGTTGGGGGTATCAAATGCACTGATTTAAAAAAATACCTCTGGGGCTTCTGGCTGGCTCAGTCAGAAGAATGTGTGATTCTTGATCTCAGGGTTGTGAGTTTGAACCCGAAGTTGGGTGTAGAGATTACTTAAAAATAAAATCTTAAAAAAAAAAGTCTCTCGGGGCGCCTGGGTGGCACAGCGGTTAAGCGTCTGCCTTCGGCTCAGGGCGTGATCCCGGCATTATGGGATCGAGCCCCACATTAGGCTCCTCTGCTGGGAGCCTGCTTCTTCCTCTCCCACTCCCCCTGCTTGTGTTCCTTCTCTCGCTGGCTGTCTCTATCTCTGTCGAATAAATGAATAAAATCTTAAAAAAAAAATAAAAAGTCTCTCCTAAGGACTTTTTAGGTGGATTCAGCTGTTCTGTCTCAGCTGATAACTACTACCTTCTCTGGCACTTTCTACTCCGTGGGCTACGACAGACAAGTCACACCATCCCATTTCAGCTCAGGTGTTGCCTGTGTGGCCTTAGGAGGGACCGTGGGAAACACCTCTATGCATGAAGAGCCTGGGATGGGGGAGCAAAGAGAAGGGGCAGCTGGGCAAATCAAACAGGCAATCTTGTACCTAGGGAATTTGCAGGCTGTTTCCGAGTCTAAATAGGAAGCAACACAGTGATTTCTCTATAGAGTCCTGCACATTCCACAGAGAAGGACAGCCTCTCTTGACATTTTCCTTTACACATTTCTTTCCCCTGCTTGAGACTCTAACTTAAATTTCTCTTCTGGAAACAATCACCTGACAAGGATTAGCCCTAGACATCACTGGGGAGTCCCTTGACACAGCTGGGTTCTTGCAGTGGTAGAAATGTGTCTTTTAAACAGAGTATCCTAAAATGATTCATGGGGATTTCAATGAACTATTTATGGTAGAAGCCTTTGTTGCATAGCTGTTGGTCAACGCATGCTTTTTCAAAGTGGTACAAGCGACAATAGAAATTTAAGAGAATTTAAAATCTATCACTTATAAAATAGATATATATGCATATCTGTTTAAGACAGCTGCGTAAGAGAGATGCAGTTTTAATGTGTCAAATGTGAATGCATTTCTTTTTTTTAAATGCTGATATTTGTTTTCATTGGAATTTCCTAATACAGATCTTCCTCAACTTAATATGGGGTTGGTTCTGATAAACCCACAGTAAGTCAAAAATATCAAGTTGAAAATGCATTGACTACACCCAACATACTGAACATCATAGCTTAGCTGAGCCGAACTCAAATGTGCTCGGGACACTTACATTTGTCTACTGTTAGGTAAAATCATCAAACATGATGTTTTTCTAATAAGTATTGAATATCACATGTAATTTATTGAATACTGAACTGAAAGTGGAAACAGACTGGGAGGAGGTAGCATCATTCTACGTTTAAAGCGCAGGAGTACTGTTGTGATTGTTCAGGTCAAAGGGTATTCCGCTGACTATTTTTGACTCAGTATTCCAGTTTCTAATCTACCACGAAGATGCCCTGACAAGCACGGAACGATGTATGCACGAGGCTACTCTTCGGAGCACTGTTTGTTTATTAGAAACAACTCACATGTCAGTCAAAAGGGGAGTATCAGCTACGGTAACATCCACATGATGGAATAGTATATGGATGTAAAAAGAAAGAAAAAATAATATCTCTATCTACTTTTATGAGAAGATCTATGGGAGAGGTGGTTAATGAACTAAATATTAAGACATAATCACTGGAAGGACAAAATGAAAAATTGAACCTAACTATGGATCAAGTTGATGGCACATCCCCTCAGAGAGGAACTATCTCTTTCTTTCTTCTTTTTTTTTTTTAAGATTTTATTTATTTATTTGACAGAGAGAGCACACAAGCAAGGGGAGAGGCAGCGGAGGGATACAGAGAGGTAGACTCCCTGTTGAGCAAGGAGCCCAATGGAAGGCCTGCTCCCAGGACCCTGAGATCATGACCTGAGCCGAAGGCAGATGCTTAACTGACTGAGCCACCCAGGCACCCCTGGGAGGAGATATTTCAAGTGACTAAACATGGGAATTGACTGTAGATCCCAAGTGGAATATATCCTTAGAACAAAAGGAACTGGCAAAAACAAAACAAAACAAAGCAAAACCAAAACACAAAACAAAACTTCAAACGTTTCCAGTAATTATATTGTAGCTATTGTTATTCTGAGAGTGTCGTATGTGTTTTGTGAGGTAAAACAAATGAGTAATTATGTAGGTGTCGAGAACCAGAATTTAGGGTATGAAAGGAGATGTAGATATAAGATTGACAAGATCAAAGAAAAGCCATGCAGTCATGAGCTAGAATTTGCAGCGGAAACATTAGTATAAACATGTGATGCTGTCTTTACAAATATCTATCTACCTGTCTGTCTATCCGCCTACCTATCCTCCGTCATCCGTCTATCTCGAATCCCCTTGCTTTGTTCTCTGGAGAGGCCTGGAAACAATGAGCAACCCATGAGGAACGAGCATCCTGAACACACAGATTCTGACCTCCTCGGAGCTGGGGGTCCTCAGACAAATACATGGCTCCTGATCTGGGTCACGAAATTCTCAAGGTGAACCTCTAACTTCGATCACGCCTGGAAACACTACTGACAAAAACTATGATCGTGTCAAAAGGAGTCAGGGGCCGACTTGCAGGGCCTTCCATTTGCTTACCCATAAAAATAATACTTGCAGTAAGCTGAAGCACATCAACTACATTTGAATCTGTGAGTTTGGGGCGCCTGGGTGGCTCAGTCGGTTAAGCATCCGCCTTTGGCTCAGGTCATGATCTCAGGGTCCTGGGATCAAGTCCCGCATGGGGTTCTCTGCTCAGCGGGGAGTCTGCTTCTCCCCCTCCCGCCCCCTCCATGCTCTGCCCCCCAATAAATAAATAAATAAATAAATAAATAAAATCTTAAGGAAAAGGATTATTAAATAAGTTGATTGATTAATTAATTAATCTGTGAGTTTATAATGAGTTTGTCGAGAAAGAAGTTCATGGACACTGAGGTCAAGTTGGCAGTGACCAATCCCAAGGGCAGGTAAAGGATGGCCCAGGTGGTTAAGGGCAACAGGGTGACCCCCTCACTGACAGGCACAAGGCAGCAGAGCAGGGGTCAGGGATGGGCCCAGGCACAGCCGTCTCCGCTGCTGCGGGCCTCGGGAGGCCTGAAGGAGCATGGGTGTGCCAAGCTGGTGCTGGCCAGTGGACAGGAGGCCGACGGGCACTCTGTGGGGTTGTGGTCCAGAGGAGACTGATGAAGACAGGAAACCACAGGTTAACTCTCGCCATCACATTCGCCTCCATGTTGTCCTCTTGTTCCTGATACTCTGACCTGGGAAATTGTACCTCGGAGTATTAACATGTAGGAAATTGAAGTCAGTTACCCTGAGACTCTCATATTATTGTGGAAAAATCTAAACTTGGGGTTTTATTATTAAAATCAATCAATTTTATTAGAAACCAAAATGGTTTTTTGCTCTCTTATTTCAAGTAGAAAATTTGTCTGAAAACAAAGATCCTCTCCAGCCATCTTGGGGGATTCATACCTGAGAAGGGGTTTTGTTATCAATTGAAACTCTCCACAGTAACCAATAATTCCTCTTCACTTCTGCTCTCCAAGAGCTAAGTAAGTGACTCGGCTCAGTTTGGCTTTAAATTGGCGATGCTCTCAGTCCTTCTGTGGGGGGTATGTTTGAGCAGAGACTTGGGCTAAACTTATTTGGCTCCCGAGGCCTGATGTTTTTCCTGACTGAAGTGCTGTGATTGAATTTATATGTTTTTTGACTGCAGGCTTATTTCCTGGTTTCTCAGATTTAAAGAAACTATTTGAAATAATAAACTTCCTTCTTCTCGTGATTGAATCTATGGTGGTAATAATAATAATAAATAACACCATCTCTCTCTCTTCTTCCTCTCTCCACGTGTACCCCCTGACCCCTAATGAAGTAAATCTTCCAACACCAGGCTTCACCTCAGACCAAACACAGAAGAGTGTTGAATACTGAATTAAGGAAAGCATATAGAGTCCTTCTCTTACATAGGGGAATGTAAAGTGCATAAAAACATTTTTATTATTTGATTAAAATACTCAGTTTGACTTGTATCTACCAATGTGCTTTATTATTATACTGGTACCTGCATCTTAAAAAAACAAGGTTCTGGAATGCCATTTTGGCATACATGTTTGATTGTGTGAATGGTGTATGGGAACTGAAATTCTGGCTCATTTCCCCTAAACTTGCCCTGGTTATACATGGTTTTCTGAAATTGAGCAGGGCAAATTTTTGATGTCTGCAAGTGGTTCACATTTACACAAGGCTGAAGAGATTGCTGAAATGGTTGTACCTTGGGAAAGCTTTATAAGAAAGATGATTTATGAGGAGTGTTCGATAAAGGAAAAGGAGAGACAGGTGGAGAGGAGAGGCCAGAGGGAAGTTTGGAGGACAGCAGAGGGCTAGGCATTGCAAGAACAGGTGTCAAGTGATGGAGAGGGGTAAGTGGAATTTACTGGCTGGAACAGAGACATCTAATCTATGCAGCAAGGCAAGATGTCATTCGTGGAAGTGGCGCTTTGTAAGGAGCCTTCAACTTATGATGAGAGACTCTAATTTAAACCAGTGGAAAACTTGCAACTTGAATCTGTGGAATGATTCAGTGGTGGCTGTAGGTAAGTTTCTGAGTGAGGAATGATGTCATTAAAGGGGACATGAAAAAGGTCACTCTTAGTCTCTAACATCTGGAAGAAAGGAGCCCAGAGGAGTTTGAGGAGTCCGCAGTGGGAGACAACGGGCCATGACTTGGGTCAGGGGGTAGCAAGGGAAGGGTTCAAAGCACCATATGTGGGGAAGGAACCCGTGTGAGAGAGCAACTTCAGGATTAGAGATGAGGCAGAAAAATGTTTTGGTTGAAGGGAAGCCCAAGGTAACAAGTCAGGAAAATGGGAGGGAAGTAATGCCACCAACAACAATGGAGGGAGTGGGAAGGCAGAGGGGCTGCTGCAGTAAAGAATGATCTGTGCACGTAGAACATGACATGTGGCAACTTTCTGAGAGGTAAAATTTGGCAGAAAGTTGTGGTGCATGAATCCTGTTGTTGATGTTCAGAGACCGTGTTTAAATTCTATGTGGATTGTATAAAAGACTTCTCGGGAGGTGGTTTATTTGGGTGTGGTGACGGTGGTTTGGCCCACAAACATGTCTTTTAGCAGTTTGTGGTTTCCTCCAGAGAATCAGTTCCTGGGCCCTGTGAAGGCACACTTGGAGAATTATAAGGACTGCAATGTGAGGGCACGAGGGGCAAAATGTAGGTGACACTGGGAAAGCAGGGAGATTAACACAGAGTGAGAGTATATACCAGTGTCAGGAGGTTTAGTGTTACTCAGTGAGTCCCGAGGAATCAGTGATGCGTTTTCAAGCAAGGAAATGACATGCTGGAACGTACATGTTAGAAAAACCTGGGGTGCCTGGGTGGCTCTGTCGGTTAAGCCTCTGACTTCAGCCCAGGTCATGATCTCAGAGTCCTGGGATTGAGCCCCATGCCGGGCTCCCTGCTTAGCGGGGGGTCTGCTTGAGATTCTCTCTCTCCCTCTGCCTCTGCCCCACCCCCTGCTCATGTGCTCATGCTCTGTCTCTTGCTCTCTCTTTCAAATAAATAAATAAAATCTTTAATTAAAAAAAAAAAAGAAAAGAAAAACCCAACTGGCAGTCGTAAGGATGGCAGATTGAGGAAGAGGAGATGGTATAAGTGAGACCACTGCCTAGAAGGGGATCGTTTAAAGAATGAACAGAAATCCCATTTGCCAGGAAATATTAGTCATGAAAATGCCAGGATTGGGTCAACACAACAACGTGGGCTAAATTTCCATGATTGTTAGACTCAGTGCTATGCTATCTATTGTACAGTTTAGAACACTGAGGGTCATAGGACAGGTAGGGGTTAATTTACTCCAGAAATTGCCAGGAAGAAAGCAAAAAAAGCATTTGAGTGAATAGCACCTTAAATGGAGAAGGGATCAAGAGTACTGTGATTAAGACATACATTATAGGAACTGCCTGCCTGGCTCAGGGTTCAGCCAGAGAGGCAGAGACACTCGGGCGTGTGTGTCTGTACAAAGCGAATTGGTTTCCACAATTGCAGTGGTGCCCAAGCAAGCCCCATGCCCATCAGACAGGCAGGTGGAAAGAGAAGGTCAGGAGCCAGCTGGAAATCCATGAACTTGAGCCTGAGCTGAAGCTGGGAGTCCCTGAGCTTCAGGAAGGGCCGAGTCACTCTTGAAAGGGCTTCTCCTTGTGTCAATCAGATCCAGCCACGATGATGGCCCTTTTTGATTGACCCAGAATCAACTGACTTGGGACTTTAATTATGTCTGCATAATCCCTCGGTGGCAGAACCTAGATCAGTGCTTGATTGAACAACTGGGGGATGATGTGTGCATGCTACAAGATGACCCCTGTCTCCTTGCTCCTTCCAGCTCTCACGAGGAGCGTCCTTGAAGCCGGCCCGGTGCAGGACCACGCTAGAGAGGGAGGCTGCACATAGAGTTCAGACTAGCTACCCCGACAGATCACAAAGCCATGGGCTGTCATTCTCAGGCAACTTTTCAGGTGGAGAACACTATTCTGGAGACAGTGAGAGCTGGAAATGCAAATTATATTCCTTCCGGTTTTAACAGTCATGAGGTTTAAGTGTCTCCATGCAGTATTGCAGGGCTTTAGTGCTGTTCAATGAGAATGTCTTATTCCAGAAAATGTTAGCATTTTTGTTATATTTTCTTCTGTATTAAATAATATATATATTCATTTTAATCAAGTAGAATAAATATTTATAATTCAAATAAGGAATATTCTTATTATTAAGCCAAACCTAAAATCAGGACACCTGACTTTCTAAGGAAAAGTCAAAAGACTTCTATTTTCTTCCATGGCTTAGCGTCTAATTAGTTGAGTCACCTTGGCCAAATCATTTACTCCAAAACCCACACCTAAGTTTTCTCATGGGTTTTATGAGGTAGCTGACTCCAAGGTCTTTTAAGATCTAGAAGTCTACTGGCCACATTCATAAAACAAATTATAAATAATTTCTTAAAAATTGTCTGTTTGATATTATTGACTAAACTGCTAATAAATAAGCTGACTCAAACGATCCAAAATCTCCTACTAAATTAGCAACACTATCTATTGTTTTTTATGTCTATAACTTTGTAGAAATCTGTATTTCACCATGTACTTATCGGTGTCCTACAAGTTAATCTCCTTAGGGCAGTTTCAAGATGCTTCAGACCTCACAGGATGGGAAATGTGAACTGTAGTGGGTTCTCTCCATGAAGATGGAACTGACAGTGATTATGCATCATGTAACACTTGCATCGTGGCAGTTCCTAAATTCTAAAATGCTGTACATCACAGACCAGATCATTGCTTGCCAGCCAGACTTGAAGACCATCTACTGTTTATTGTAGTGATGCTCTGGGATGACCTTTTCCTGATTAGCTTCAGGATCGCAACACTACAAATTCGTCAGGGTTATTTCCATGGAGGGAATGAAGACGCCTGAAAGGAACTTCACAGCTCTTATTTTCCTTCATGTGAATCAATTTTTTTTTTTTCTAGAAGGCTGTCTATCAGGTGGTGTGATCATCACTGTGTTCTCAGGACAGACTTTCCGGAGAACAATCAAAGATCTGAGTGTTCTGAGGCAAATTCTATCAAACTGTTACCCCCACTTTTGATGGGAAAAAACACGAATGAGCCCCAAATAGTGTTGATTTCTCATTCTCTTCAAAAGCCAGCCTTTTTTTTTCTGACAAAGAAAATGAATGTAAAATACCACATGAGGCAACCTATGAAAGACTTCAAAAGACAAAGACAATGTAACCCAGGAGACAGAGAGCAGACTGCTGGAAGAAGAGAAAGGAAGAGGGAGGGGCGGGGTCCAGGACGGCCTCTGACCCAGTAGCTCCTCCCCGCCCCTCCTCCCCACCGAAATCTAGCTCTATTGCTACCTTCAGGTAGACAGGACTTCTAATTAGAGAGGTGGGAATACGATAAGCAGTCCTCACCTTACATTTCTAGAGCAGTTCATTCATTCAACAGATGCTCATTGGGCCTGTGCTCTACACCAGGCATATCAGGGAAAGAGCTGTGAACCCAGGAAGACATTTTGTAGTTGATTCTCCTATACTGTGTCTTTTCTCAGGCCTTGCACAATCTAAGTAGGAACAGATATTGGAAATATGAGTGTATAATTACCTTAGAAGAGGCCTTGTCTTTTAAATATATAGACTTAAATATTTACAGATGAAACAATGTGATGACTGGAATTTTCATGAAAATAACCTAGAGGCTGAGAAGGCGTGCGAGGGTACAGATGAAACAGGATTAACTAGGAGCTGATCATTACGAAAGGTAGGTGATGGACACATGGCATTCCTTATACTATTCCATTTGCTTTATAACTGTTTGCAAATGCCCACGGTAAAACACTTTTAAACTATCCTATATTGTAATACATAGATTATATATAATAATGCATTATGTATGATATATATCTAATACGTAATATATAGACTATTGCATGATTTTCTTAGTGCTTAGAATCAGAATGTGAATGACAGATGAATTCGATCTACAGAATCAGAACACTCCTGCCACAATAATCCTTCAACAGTGTTGTCAACCCTGTGGATGAATATGCCCGTGTGATTTTAAGAGGCAAATCAGTGGTCTTTCTAACAGTACGTCATGTGGGATGTCCTTGAGGGTGATGTTCTTGAAAAAAATTAGAGAACTAAAAAAAAGACAAAGAGAAAATGAGAAAGGAAAGAAAACCTGCAACATCTCAGCTGTTTAATTTGGGAAGAAAATAAACAAAAGTGTTTCAAGAGCCAAGTTGAACATTTGGTGTCCACGAAGAAATGAAAACACTGTGAATTGAGATCGTAGATATAAGACAAACAATGTGACTTTCCAAATGGAAAACTGGGACTGTGAGTTGTCACACTGCATGTTTTGGGAGTGCTCTCACTTGAAGAACTCACAGACCATATGTTTAATAAAAGTACTTATGTCAAGTGATTCCATAAACATGGAGTATATGAAGGACTGTGGTTGAGGAGACAGTGTGTGCACAGTAACAGATACCTGATTGGAAAGTTTAAATAATAATCAATGTTGATGTTTTAGAACATTTGGCCTTCTGGTACTTTGCATCCATTCAACAAATATTTATTGGATCCTGACTGCGCTCCAGGCACCGTTTTGGGAGCTAGAAAAACAGAAAAAAACTAAGCGATGTGTTTGCCCTTCTGAAGCTTATATTATAAAGGAAAAGATCAGACAATAAACATAATAGAAGTTAGAGATGTAAGTGGTATAGAGGCAGAAACAGGCAGTAAGGAGTACAGGAGTTGGAGGGAAGGATGTGGTCATTTTTTTAAAAAGGTACTCCAAAAAGAGCTCAGCGAAGGAGAGACGTATGAGGAAGCCATACAGAGACGTGTCATGTGGAGTGCAGCAAGTACAAAAGCCCTGAGGTCTGGGGTGTTAGAGAAGCACCAAGGAGGCTAGTGGGTCTGGGTCAGGGTGAGCATGGGGAAGGCAGGGGAGGTGAGACCGTGACACAGCTCTGACAAGGTCCCTCCAACCGTCCAGGGATCTCTGCAGTGAAGACTGCCCATCCGAGCGGTCACGGGCTGGTAGAAAATGGTGAAGCTTCTGTGCTACTGCCTTGGTCGCTGGCAGGGGCCACTGAGAAAAGGCCATGCATGAGCTCTCTGGAAAGCTGGGGCGGACCCTATTTAACCAGCAGCCAGAGGCCCACTCCCCACAGCAAAGCAGTGACAGCTCTCTTGAAGAGAGATCTGAGCATCTGACATCCTTTCAGACATAAGCAGAGTCTTATTTCAGTAAGTAAAATAAAATGTCCAAGCTAACAGCATAACCCCAAATTCAAGTCACACTGAAACTCTATCCCTCCCTTGGCTGGGGCCTGCTTTAGGCTTGGAGGTCTTCCGGGGAGGAAATGAGCGAGCATAGCTGGCTTCTCTCTCCCTCGATCACCTCCCCTCTCCGGCTTAACGAGGCCAGCCTGAGGGGAGAAGGGGCTGGAAGAAAGAAGGGTCCATTCCAGTGGAGTTGGGCCCCCCTGGACCTAGTGAGTGTTCAGCACTGATGGTCTCAGAGGCAGGGACAGTGAGGCACCTGCCTCAGGTACAAAATTTAAGGGGGCATCCAAAAACTCAATAATCAAGATAAATATTTTAATGGAATTTTTAAAAAATAAGAAGTACTGCGAAACACCCAGCATGAGCTGGTATCACATGTTCCCCAGGTTGCCTAGGCGCTGTTGAGACACTATGAAGAGTTGCATTTACGTTCTCTAATCCTGGGGAATTATGCGCAGCTCTGCAAGTCTGCCCAGCCTGCAGCCCACACCTCTGTGAGCAAGGCCTCCTCACCTTGCCAGCCTGGTATGCCTGTTATTCCTCAGGATACCACGCAAGTGTCTCCTACTCCTCGAAGCCTTCCTTGACTACTGTTACAGACTCAATGTTTATATTTCCTAAAGTTCACCTGTGGAAGCTCTAACTCTCAAAGTGAGGGCGTTAGGCCTTTGGAAGGTGATTAGGTCACGAGACTGGAGCCCTCCTTCATGGGTGGGATTAGTGCCCTTATAAGTAGAGACAGAGAGAGCTTGCTTCTTTCTCCCCATCACAGAAGGAAACCGTGAAGAAGGCCCTCGCCATACCCCAAATCTGCGGTAGCTTTGACTTCCCAGCTGTGCTATTTTGTTACTGGAGCAGAGCTAAGATGGCCGCCCCCACCTCTCCCATTGCTGTGTGGCTCGGAAGGATGTTCATACCCTCCAGTGTAGCGCCCTCGTCCCTCCCACTCCCTCTTCACAACAGTTGCACAGCCCCCGCAAACGGTGATCTGTAAATCACAAACACCTTCCCTCCGTTTCCTGGTGCTGGCCCGAGGACCTGGCGCTCCACAGAGCCCTTAGATGTTCTCGCATTAATACTTCTGGCATCGCTGTTTCTTCTTTTAAACTACGTAAACTCTCACCGTATCGATGCACCATGGTTTGTTAAACAGTCCCCCGAAGGTGGTTACTTAAGTTTTTCTATCTTTTGCTATAAAAATAATGCTGTGATGACTCTTGATGTATCTACATCCCTTTGCACTTAAATTGGGTATTTGATCAAGAATCCAGTGACAAGGAAGAATCACATTTGAGATTCTGTTCAAGCTTTATGTTTTGCTAAGAGATCATAAGCTTTTAAATTCTCCCTGTGTAGCAGTCTTCTTATCTTCTTATTTCTTTTGTGGCATATTCCTAACTCAGAACTCGTTTAAATCCTAAAATAGCGTTGACATACACAAACAAATTGAATGTCTTCGGCATCTTCTCTTTATCCAATTTTTTGATGAGGACACACTACGAAGCTCAGCATAAGATCAAGGAAAGAAAGAAAAGAAGAGAAAACCAAAGTTCCATGACTTGGTGACACCAAGGTGTCTCCTGTTGAGCAGCTCTTCTGGGACAGAGCAACCACATGGACCGTCCTCAGTGCTACTTCTCAGATGTAAGAGGATAGAAGCACATGAAAATAATTACACGGAAAAAAAATTAAAAGTTAAAAGAGCATTCAGGATAACAAAATGCAGCAAAAACACAAGTTTTAGAAACATCTTTGAAATTCAAACTAGATTTCTTGTTATTTTGGAGTGGTTGAAGGCAGATGGGAAGAACCACACATGTCAGACACCAACAAATCCCCACCAGTTCCATTGCTGTTTTGTAAGGGATTGTGTGTGTGTGTGTGTGTGTGTGTGTGTGTGTG
>NC_048227.1:62923820-62950188 GCF_002007445.2 Ailuropoda melanoleuca | reverse complement strand
TGTTTTCCCCCCCCCCTTGGTTGTTCTTGTTTTTAAAATAAATAAAATCTTAACAAAAAAAAAAAAAAAAAGAAAGAATACGGTGTTCAAAAAACAAAACAAAACAAAACAAAAAAGACCAACCATTTATAAACAAATCTTCCCAAGTTTCAAGAATTTTCTGACAAAATATCTGATGTCATCTCAGAATCTCAAAGTCCCCCAGAACAAGCTGATTAGCTGAAGGCTGACCTCAGAGGTGACTCATTCATTAGGCCAAATGTTTTGAATGCCTATTGTAAAGGGATGAAAATGAATGTTGGAACTCTCATTCTGCCCTCCTCTGGGAATTCGCCCCTCCATTGACTTCAAAAATGCAACCCTGAGGAAGCTTCACCTTTGGGGGTCACTTACGGATATTTCTGTAGTCTCAGACCATGCTAATCAGAGGGGTCAGATGGAGTGCTGGGTTTCACGTGGAAGAAAAATTTCTCCCTGAAGCATCACCTTTTCCCCCCCTGCCCCTCAGATGCATGAACATGGTCTGATGGACTTATTCCACCCTGCTTCCTGTGGCCCTTCTTCATGAGCCATTGTGACATCGAGAGAGCCCCTGTGCTCCTATATGGGCAAGGCACCCCAAGGCCCAGAGCTCCTCAGCTTGGGGCGAGGCTGGGAGGCTGTTTGCACGTGAGTACACATCACTTGTCCTCATCCACGGCTGCTCCTGGACTGGGCCCTTTCCCTGGGAAGAAGCAAAGTAGATTCCTGCCTTCTTTCTGCTTCTCTTATCATTTCCCTCCTACCCTCACTTTGTTTTTCTGTGACCTCTCACTCCAGCCTCTCCAGTCTGATACGCTGGACCAAATATTAGCTTTGCAGTCAAACAGATTAAGTCTTAATCTGCCTCTGCTACTGAGACAGTGTGTGATCCTGGGCATGAAATGCCATTGCCTACAAGAGTTAGTTCCTGTTTCCTCTTGTCCCACCTGAAACCAAAAGAAGCCCGTGTCACTGCAAAAAAGGACCTAAAGCTTGCATACTCATAAAGATAGTCCAAAATGATATATAAGACACTCATACAGAGGTTACCTGCTGGAGGGGCAATTTGGGAACAAAAATAGGAAGGATACTTTTTGTTGCATATATTTTTAAACTTCTAGCTTTTGAACCATATAAATATATTATCCATTCAACAGAAGTATAATAAAAAATAAATAAGAAATACATCTGTAGGAAAAAAAATTGCCTTGTATAAATCAAATCTGACTTTCCCACAGATAAAACATTATAATAGGTTTATTTGTTTAATGTTGATTAGTTTTGACAAATGAAGTTTTTTTTTCCTAAAATGGCCATAAATATTAAATATAATGAATTGTATCTGCATTATAGTATAAGGCAATAAATAAAAACTGTATTACTTCTGTTGTCTTTCTTATTCCACCTACTGAGTCATACAAATCTTGAGTCAAATGTTAACATTTGTAAAGCACTTTAAAGTTTACAAAGGCCTTCCTATGCTCTGTCTAATTAAGATCTTCCAGCCACAGAAGCAGCCGGAGCAGGCCCAATTCTTCACGTCCCAGCTGAGGAAATGAGTTCTGATTTGTTCAAGGTCATAGAACAAGCAAGCGACAGAAGAGGGATTTGAATCCAGTTATCCTGGCTCTGCTAGATGCCATGATGTTTCCTCCAATTTCAGGGCAGAATTCATACGTGAAATGTTTAAATTTAGCTCGAGAGACTGGGAAGAGAAAAGTAAGACTTAAATAACTATTCTGTTGACAACACCATCATAATTCAAACACGCCATATTTTACACTTCACTGGTTCCATTTCTCTATTCTTAGATCTCCAGTGTGTTGCCCAGGAATGCTGGACACCGTCTCTGACTCCAAAGTGTGTATTTGTGGTGTGTCCCCACTTTGAAAGGAGTTCAGAGCAGAGAGCTGGAAATAGTTGGTCTGGATGCAAAAAGAAAATCAAACTTTCCCTTTCTCTGCAGAGCGTGATGAGCGAGGATTAATACCCGAAGGTGGCAAAACATGCAGCGTAGTGCCCTCAGGAAAGATTATGCCCACATATTTGGTTTAATTTAAGGGAAAGTGGTAAATTGGATTTTTATGTGTGTAACATATTATGAAAAAATGTACAGAAAAGGAAAATTTCACTGAGCTTTTTTTTTTTCACTCCCACAAGCAATTCCCTTTTTAGCAGCAACTAGAGAAAGCTAAACATTTATTTATATCTTTTCACTGTTCCATTTTGTCTTGTCATCATCTTTTGGTTGAATACAAAGAAGTTTTTCAGTGAGAGGGTCCTTTGTTAGGTACAAATCTAACTGCAGAGGTTACACACACGTACACACACGTACACACACGCACACAAGAGCTGTTCTGCCACTCTGCAATTATTTAAGGATCTCCAAATCAGAAAGCCTGGCTCAAGCCCTACCCTCGTACTTCTTACCTGTGACACTTTGGTCAACTCACTCAAACCTTCTGAAGACTCACTTCCTTTTTTTTTTTTTTTTTTTGAGATTTTATTTATTTATCTGACAGACAGAGAGACAGCCAGCGAGAGAGGGAACACAAGCAGGGGGAGTGAGAGGGGGAGAAGCGGGCTCCTGGAGGAGAAGCCTGTTGTGGTGCTCGATCCCAGAACCCTGGGATCACGCCCTGAGCCGAAGGCAGGCGCTTAATGACTGTGCCACCCAGGCGCCCCTGAAGACTCACTTCCTATCTTAGAATCATGGAACAACCAAGGAAGATACTGAATTTAAAGTAAAAGTATACTTCTTGAAACATTGTGGTCATTTGTTCATAATCGGTTCAACAGATACTTAGCACATTTTCTGTGCAGGCCCTGAACCCAGCTCTGGAGACACAGCAGAGACAGGTCAGCAACCCGAGCCCCAGGAAGCTTACATTCTCTGAGGGGAGACAGATAATAACAAATAAGATAAAATTTTAGAGTAGCCATAAAAGTATTGGGGTGAGAGGAGAGAACGTTAATGGTGCAATTTTAAGCAGATTGTTTAGGGAAGGCTGTGGCAAGAAAGAATAAGCTTAATAAATGTTAGTGATAATTTTTATAGTGGTAACCTATATTCCACATTCACATATCGTATTTGCAACTCTCTGGGAGTAAACCAATGAATCTAACACTATTAACGGCAAACATCGAGGATAATCATACGCACACATTCACGGCAGTCATGTTCATTCTGCTTCTTTGCAAATAATTTAATATCCTAGAATTTTTCTATGGCCCCCTATTATTAAACACTTGGTTTACATATAATTTTATAATATATCTGGCATAAAGGTTATAATAATGTTATGATCAAAACCAGTCTGAACCTATCAATATAAATATATAAAGTAGATCTAGTCTTTCTTAAAAAATGCTTTCTGTAGGGTAGAGTGTCCATTTTGCACTTCCTTGACGTAACAACATCACTTGCCCCCCATGTGAAGTTCCCTTTGAAACAGTTGTCACACCCAGAGAAAAGAGGCCTTTGTGCTGTTCATTACTTTTCGAAAATAGAGTCTTTATGCATATCCCTTCTGTGATGATGACCCCACTTAGCTCTTCCCTTTATTTCTTACCTTCTGGTGTTTCTCTTTCTCCTTTTCCCCTTCTTCTTTACCTTCTCTCACATTCCTCCTTCTGGTCCTCGCCTCCTTTTTTCAGCCCTCCTCCCCCTGCAAGTTCCTTGGAGAAGAAGAGACATTTTATCATCAAGTGAAAACATCTCAGACTGTGCAGAATAGGAATCCCTCCAATTCTTTACCCTGGGCAGCTTGAATCATCGGAAAGCCTGGCTCAAAGCTCTAACGGCAAAGAAGGAAAAATGGCACCGTGCACCAGCTGTGTGGCCCCAGGTACCTCGGCCTCTCTGAATCTGTTTACTCAATGGATCACAACTCTATTTTCTGCTGAAAGCTTGTTTTACGGCACTGCAAGGCAGCAAATGCTGAGTGGTGTAAATTAATGAAGTCTTGAAGGATTATGGTCATCTCATTTCATGTCCCAATAAATACATTAATAACTTTTTTTTTTTAAGTGTGTGGTGTACTGTAGGCCCTAAAAATGAGTTGTTATTACCTCGCTTGGCGCTGTTCTCTGCAGTTTTCTCTTTGAGCCTGGTCCTTCCCTTCTGTCCTTCCTGGTGTCTCCATCTAAAACGAGCTTTACCTTTTCTGTGTCTTTGGGTTACTGAAGCAGTGGGTCCTTTCTTCCCGACCTAAAAACCCGTGTTTGGGTCTGGGCTTGAGTCAGCTGAGCGTTGTCTTTCGCGGCCAGGTGCTGACAGTGCCAGGGCAGGAACGTGGGCTGGACTAGGGCCGTGGGGCCCCTCCTTCACTACACCATATGGCCTCTGAGGACCGGCATTCGATTTTCATTTAATTGAAATTCTTGTAGAAGATCATTGACAATAGCATTAGCAGTCACCAGCTCTTTTCATTGTCCGGATAATCCTTGTCTGTTTTTGTGTAGATGTTGTCTTGCTCCCGGGGCAGCTGTGAGCGTATGAACTCCTCATCAGCGCTGTGGACACTGCCCAAATAGTAATCAACACGGAAACTTTAGAAAATTACCAGCAGATTACGGCTTCTGTGTGCCAGCACTTTCGATGCCAGCTAGCTGGGGGCTTTTTTGTTTGCGTTTGTTTTTGTGTGTGTGAGGTTTTTTGGTACTGGAACAGGTTGTGATTTATAGGAAGGCTTTGTGGATGCGAATGAACATACGGGGCTCACATCCAATTAACAAGCTTGGACAAACGAGCGCACATACATGGTGTATTTGCAAGGATAAACAACCGAGAAAGCTAGGGATCCTTTTCTCCCTTCCTTCTACCTTAATAAACCGGGACTAATTTAATACCACCCTGCGTTACCCTTTCATAGAGCTCTCTGTTGTGAGGAATGCCAAAGAAGTGAGGGACACATCCTGCCTGTCCAGGGCAAATGTAGGGAGTTTGGGTCACAATGACCATAGTAGGAGTCATTTACCAGGATAGAAAAAGAAAATAAAGCTGCAAGCTTCTATTCATATCGGCTTCTATCTCCTTCGAAATCCAAAGGATAGGAGTGGCATACCATGTAAGTTAAAGGCAAAAGGAACATCTTCGCCTTACCCCTACTTGTGCTACACACTTTCTCAGTTACCCACCAACGAAGGGCTCCTTCAGCGGGCCCTCAGTGACTGCTCTCATCTATATTTTATAGATTTCCCACAGAACTTCTGCTTCTGTGAGGCCACCTCAGCCATGATCCCGTACGATTAAAATGATGAGATGGAAAACCACAGAGAGCACTGCAGAGTACCACAGCATCCGGCAAATCACTAGAGCTTTCCACAGCCGGAGCACTCCAGACCTGGGCTTCTCCCATGTGTTGCCTGCCCACCTTCCACCTCAGGGAGACTGTTACTTTTTTCTTTTCTTTTCCTTTCTTTTTTTTTTTTCTTTTCTTTTCTTTTTTCTTTCTTTCTTTCTTTCTTCTTCTTCTTTTTTTTTTTTAAGAATTCACATTATAGCTATTTAAACAGCTATACAATATTTTCTCTATTCTGTCCTATGTCCTTACTTTGGATGTATGTTTTTTTTTTTTTTTTTTTTTAAAGATTTTTTATTTCTTTATTCAACAGAGATAGAGACAGCCAGCGAGAGAAGGAACACAAGCAGGGGGAGTGGGAGAGGAAGAAGCAGGCTCATAGTGGAGGAGCCCGATGTGGGGCTCGATCCCGTAACGCTGGGATCACGCCCTGAGCCGAAGGCAGGCGCTTTAACCGCCATGCCACCCAGGCGCCCCTGGATGTATGTTTAAACTGTTTCCAAAAAACTCAGTCTCCTGTGAAGCATGGATTTTTTTTTTTTGAGATTTTATTTATTTATTTGACAGAGAGAGACAGCAAGAGAGGGAACACAAGTAAGGGGAGTGTGAGAGGGAGAAGCTGGCTTCCCGCCAAGCAGGGAGCCCGATGCGGGGCTTGATTCCAGGACCCTGGGATCATGACCTGAGCTGAAGGCAGATGCTTAACAGCTGAGCCACCCAGGCGCCCCTTTAATGATTTAGATCAGTTTTGTCATCTCTACTGATTTTAGCTGAACAATGCGTCCTGGTAATAATGTGAATTTAGATTTAACAGGTCAACTTTTATTTCAACCCTATAGAGTTCGGAAAGAGCCCTAGAAACCAATAAGAAACCAAATCTCTCAAGAAGTCTGGCAAGTTCCTCTGCTTCCATTTCCCCATCTGTCAGCAGGACATCACTTAGGGCCACACAGGTTCCTTAACGCACAACTTTCAGAAACATGGTTCATGTCACCATTGAGCAAAGACAGTCTGTCTATAATCAGATGAGGGGTGGGCAAATTAAATGATCTTCAAAATCCATTTGAGCTAAAATTTAATCATTATGTCAATGTGGTACTCCAATTTGTCTTTAAATTTTTCTCACATTTGCTTTTATTTTTTATTTATTTATTTTTTAAAGATTTCATTTATTTATTCGACAGAGATAGAGACAGCCAGCGAGAGAGGGAACACAAGCAGGGGGAGTGGGAGAGGAAGAAGCAGGCTCATAGCGGAGGAGCCTGATGTGGGGCTCGATCCCATAACGCTGGGATCACGCCCTGAGCCGAAGGCAGACACCTAACCGCTGTGCCACCCAGGCACCCCACGTTTGCTTTTAAAATATCATTTTACCAATTTTTTTTTAACATGTGTTCTGGGCTAAATTTGGTTTAAAAATATTTTGAGTTTAAGTTCATGTGCTACTTTTAAGAAAATGAAATAGTAAATATAAAAAAAATTTAGTGAGTTTTAAAACTTTAAGAACCCCACAAAAGTCAAAATCCTCTAACTCAATAATGTGTCATAGAGATAATCTACAGAGTGATTTTTTTCTTTTTTGATTTTTTAATTTTTATTTAAATTCAATTAACTAACATATAATGTATTATTGGTTTCAGAGGTAGAGGTCAGTCATTCATCAGTCTTATATAGTACCCGGCGCTCATTACATCACATGCCCTCATTATGTCCATCACGCAGTTACCCCAACCCCCCACCAACCCTCAGTTTGTTTCCTGTGATTAAGAGTCTCTTACGGTTGGGGTGCCTGGGTGGCTCAGTCGTTGGGCATCTGCCTTTGGCTCAGGGCGTGATCCCGGCATTCTGGGATCAAGCCCCACATCAGGCTCCTCTGCTGGGAGCCTGCTTCTTCCTCTCCCACTCCCCCTGCTTGTGTTCCATCTCTCGCTGGCTGTCTCTATCTCTATCAAATGAATAAATAAAATCTTTAAAAAAAAAAAAAGAGTCTCTTAGGGTTTGTCTCCCTCTCTTTCATCTTGCTTTATTTTTCCCTCCCTTCCCCTATGATCCTCTGTTTTGTTTCTTAAGTTCCACATTATCAGCGAGATCGTATGATAATTGTCTTTCTCTGATTGACTTATTTTGCTTAGCATAATACCCTCTAGTTCCATCCATCTCATTGCAAATGGCAAGGTTTCATTTTTTTGATGTCTGAGTAGTATTCCATTGTGTGTGTGTGTGTGTGTGTGTGTGTGTGCGCACACACACACATCTGTGTGTCTGTGTGTATATATATACCACATCTTTATCCACTCATCCATCAATGGACATCTGGGCTCTTTCCATAGTTTGGCTATTGTGGATATTGCTGCTATAAGCATTGGGGTGCAGGTGCCCCGTTGGATCACTACATTTGTATCTTTGGGGTAAACACCCAGTAGTGCAATTTCTGGGTCATAGGGTAGCTCTCTTTCCAACTTTTTGAAGAACCTGCAAACTGTTTTCCAGAGTGGCTGCACCAGTCTGCATTCCCACCAATAGTGTAAGGAACTCCGCATCCTCGCCAACATCTATGGTTTCCTGACTTGTTCATTTTAACCATTCTGACTGGTGTGAGCTGGTATCTCATTGTGGTTTTGATTTGTAGTTCCCTGATGCCAAGTGCTGTTGAGCATTTTTTCACGTGTCTGTATGTCTTCTTTGGCGAAATATCTGTTCATGTCTTCTGCCCATTTCTTGATTGGATTACTTGTTCTTTGGGTGTTGAGTTTGATAAGTTCTTTATAGATTTTGGGTACAGGCCCTTTATCTGATAAGACATTTGCACAGCAAAGGAAACAGTTGACAAAACCAGAAGACAACTGACAGAATGGGGGAAGATATCCACACAGTGATTTAAACTGAGATTGCTAACGAATTTAAATGGGTCCCTAGATTTCAAATACTGTTGCTTTCCATTGTAATTCATATGGAATATTCCTAGGGCTTAAACATCACCATAAATACCATGTGCTCTGGAGTGAGGTTCCCTACAAGGATCATTGGTTTTGGAACCCAAATAAAGGAGTTTAGTGACTGAATCATTAACTAGAACCCCCTGATGAAATGATTCTCCCTGTTAAGTGATCCTAATAGTGTTAGAATCCAGCTCTTTTCCTCTAGGTAGTAGCACATTTATGTCAAATCACTATACTTCATGTCGAACTGAAAGGACACAGGGAAGCTTCATGTTGACTGACATCAAGTAGCTTTTCCTTTCTTTGTAAGTTCCAGATCAACAGTATCTTACAGTGCAATGTGCCAGGAAATCTACAAACTCAAAGCATAGCTTTTCCTGCTATAAATTAAGCCCATTTCCTTATTGTTATCAACCAAATGCTTAATTATCACTCTCCTCTTTCACAATCCCTTCATGGAATTCAAGACTCTTTGGTCTTCCTCTTCCATCTTTAGAAAAGGACATTGTTTTAAAACATCCACCATTTTAATGACTCATCCAAAATCTACATGTAATTTAAAAACTAGGTGGAATATTCTCTGTGATGCCTGACTGCTCACTATATACCAGGCACTGTTCATGATACTGTATATATATATATATATATATACACAGTACCTCATTTAATTACCTCATTTAATCTTTACACCAACTCTAAGAGGTAGCTCTGTTATTCTCATTTTACAGGTGAGGAGCCTGAGGCACAGAGAGGTTAAGTAGACGGACAGCCCAAAGTCACCCTATCAGAAGTCAGCAGACCAGAATCTGTGCTCATAACCACTGTCCTGCATGCCTCTTCCCTACGTTGAGCTCACTTGTTTGGTAGCCAACTTTCTAAAGGCTGATGATCACATATACCTAATCGCCTTCAGAACATCCTTCTGGTAAGTAGAATTATTGCAAGTCTAAAAGCTTGCCTGCTAATGGAACACAGTCAAGTCATCAGAGAAAGAAATTGTGCTCTAAACATGTCTAGTCCAGTGCCCTCCCCTCCCACACTACTCCCACCCTGCTTTTTTGTTTGTTTTGCAATGAATGATACCTTTGATATTCAACTCCTTCTTCATGTTGAATACATTGAATTTCACTTTAATTACCAGATACTGTCTGTGCAACATTTAAAAATGAACTAAAAATGTAGAGAATACTACATAGAGAATTACAGAAAATTTTAGACTAGTACTGGTAGTTAAAAGTAAAAAGACGAAGGATAAAATGAAAAATATAAAAATGATATTTTGTCCTGAATTTTGCATAAGACAGGAAAAAATCTTCCTTAGTAGAAAATCACGTTAACCACTACATGGTGTAAATGTGTATTTTCGGATGACTGGGGCAGAGCTAATAACTTCGAAGCAATAGAAATAAAAACAAAGTGAAACCATAGAACACTAAAACCCCAATTCCCAATAAGTCTAAATTTTAGTCCTTAATCTACCAAGGAGTGCCCTTAGCCTTCCAACTGAGATTCAGTACACACCAAAAACCTCTCCGTGTCACTGGTGTGCTTTCTTTGGCTCCCTTCTACCCCATCTCTTGACCGGGTTTCCACTCAAGTGCCATAGATGTTCTTGCAAAGGCCACTAAAGATAAAGGCTTTTATCACAGCTAATCTTTTCCCAAGGCAAATAGTATTCAGGGTGAAAAGAAAGCTCCTGGCTAATTTATGTTGCTTAGAAAACCAAAACAGATAAAGAAATCGCCTTTAAAAATCACCGCCACACTGTAATATAATCAGGAACTGGGTAAATCCAACAATAGAAGGAAGTCAAATAGGCTGACCTTTCCCAAGTTGTTTTAAAACTGACATGTGAGTGGAAGTTACTGGTGTGGTTTTGTTGCAGCTTCTGTTTTCCTAAGGAATTTGGAAACTAAGCAGGGAAGTAGCCTGTTCTTTAAACTAGGAGTAGAACAAGAAAGAACACACCCATCCTTGGGAGGAGGGGGGGCGATTATTCTAGCTGGGATCCAACTCCCCAAGAGAGACAAATAAAATCACCAACCAGCAACTTAAACAAGAAGTATTATTTATCTCTTACTATTGACCTGCACCATTCCAAACATCGGTAGAACTCAAGGGGAACAAGGATGCAAAAGGAATATTGGAATGCCCTGAGTGAAAAAATAATGGTCTCTTTTCTCAAGAAGTTTATAGCCTAATTCAACATTGTTGTATTTTAAATATGTTTGAAAGTATTTAGTTTTTTTGCATCATCATTTGTCATTTTAAAAGTTATTTCTACAGTGTTGACATAAACTGTGATTCCTAAATTTTCTAACACGGTACCAAAATACTATGTATGTTGTACACTGTGTTGTCTTTTCATATAAATACTTAACAAGTTACCAAGAAGTAGGGGCCATCGGTAAGCCACATGTTTTTAGCTATATTTATAAAATATGGTTACTAGAACCGTATCCCAGTGTGGTAAGTGGACTTACCCAATTTATACTTACCAAAGAGTAATGCCCCCAAGTGAAACATGGCCAGTACATTTCT
Organism: Ailuropoda melanoleuca; assembly: GCF_002007445.2. Lineage (NCBI taxonomy): Eukaryota > Metazoa > Chordata > Mammalia > Carnivora > Ursidae > Ailuropoda > Ailuropoda melanoleuca. Next base: position 62,939,384 of record NC_048227.1, on the reverse strand, counting down.
AGTAACCAATACTAGAAGCAGAACCCCATGCTCATTTATTCCTTGGATTGTATCTTCATCCAGAATTGTGCTGTGTTTGAAATTTTCAACTTCAAGCACTTCATCAAATTGTGTCCTATTTGTCTAGCGTTACTGCCCTTGCTTCCATTACTACCCCCGGCGTCCTCATGGGTCTTGCTGATTTCCCATCATTTCCCATTTCTTCTGGATTCCTGTCCAGTATTACATGGTCCATAGCCTTAAATCTCTCACACCACATTCCACATTCTTTTGTCCTTCTCCCACACCTGTCCTCTCCATCCTTGATCTTACATTACTTTATTATCTGTTTTATCTGTATCTGAGTTGGCAGAGAAAAATCTCAGCACTGTGTTGAGGGCAGCGTTGCAAACTCATATTTTTTGACCTAGCTATTGTACTTGTTCTTATTTCTCTTACTAATTACCTACAAAAAGACTGCCAGACATTTCATTCTCTTTAAGCCTTCCTTCTCACCCCCAAACACACATCAAGGTATATGACCTTGCCTCATCTTTCACATAAAAATAGAAGCCATCAGGCTTGACCCCAATCGGTTTCTCCCTACTGCAGCTCGCCAATATTTGCAGGCTATCTTTTTTGTTTTTTTAGGATTTATTTATTTACTTGAGAGAGAGCAGGAGTAGGGGGAGGGGTAGAGGGAGAGAGAGAATCCCAAGCAGACTCCCTGCTGAGCACGGAGCCCAATGTGGGGCTTGATCTCAGGACCCCAGATCATGACCTTGACCTAAGCTGAAACCAAGAGTCAGAGGCTCAACCAACTGAGCCACCCAGTGCCCCTTGCAGCCTGTCTTTTCATTCTTTCAGCCGTAGTATAAAAGCCACTTCATTGCATGGCCACCCTGGGTCATTCTCTCCCAATACAGGCAGTCAGTCCTCTGTTTTCTGAGCTCCAGTCACATGATGAATATAATCACTATCAAAAATGATACTTTTTAGGGATAGATTTCAAATTTCCTGTTCTCTACTAAATATATTCTAATTTTTAGCTCAGAAAATGTAGCCCATAATACTTATAGTATTTATGGGTTAACTTTTTAAAATAGGTAATATATTCATACTGTATAAAATTTGAAAGGTACAACGAGAAACCCGTGAACATTTTTCCACTCCTGGACCTAGATAGGCAGTTTCTTGTGTCTTTCTCTAAAGATAATCTCCAGCACATGAAAGCAATTAAGTATATTCTCCCCCACCCACACTTTTTGTATACATAGATACTATCATATTATACACACTGTTATACACCCATCACTTAACAATGGATACCAGAAATTATTCTGAGTCACCATATAAAGTATTACCTCTTTCTATTTTACAGATGCATGGTTTGGTAGGTTACAGACGGTCACAAATTCTTTGCCACTGTTCTACTTAAAGAGAGAGTGTATCCCCTTGTATCCAAGCTGCCCTTGTAACTTACTTTGTCAACAGAATGAGGTAGAAGTGATGTTGTCTAACTTCCGAGGCTGGGCTTAAGCAATCCGCAACTTTATATCCTGGGAACACTCCCTTCCAGAAGCTAGCCATCATGCTGGAAGAACACCAGGTGTGAGGAGAGGCCACGTAGATGAGAGCTTATGTTAACGTACTATGGCCAACAGTCCCGGCTGACTTTCCATCCAACGACCGGTACCAACTGCCAGCCATGTGAGTGAGCCATCTTGGACATTCCAACCTAACTGAATCTCCAGATAACTGCAACCCCAAAAGACTTCATCTAGAGCAGAACTTCTTAGATAAGCCCAGTCACCCACGGAATTTTGAGAGGAGGTCAATAACTGCTATTGTTTTAAGACCTATGTTGAGGGTGGTTTGTGAATAGCAATAAATAACTGAAAGCACATAGTAGTCCACCACACGGATGTACTCTAATTTACATAATCCAACCTCTATTGATGGACATTCAGGTTGTTTTTTCTTTTGCCGCTCTTTTGTTATTACAGATAATGCTGCAGTTAATCATAATGTGCACGTCATTGTGCTTGTGTAAGTGTATCCGTGGGATGAGTTCCTGAAGGTAGAATTGCTGGATACAAGAGGATATGCATTTATAGTGTTGATAGGTATTTCAAAATTGTTATCCTCAGAGATTTTACTAATTTACACTTCTATCAAGTCACTGTTCTCCCACACCCTTACTAACACTGTGTTATCAGACTTTTTGATTTTTGTTAAATCTAATAAGCAGAAAATGATATAATTTCAATCTGTAGACCCATTTTTGTAAACAAAGTTGAACATGTTGTAATATATTTTAGAGCCATTTATATTTTCTCTTAAGTGACCAGTCCCTGTCCCTTGCTCAGATTCTTTTGGGATGGTGGTTTTTCAATTAACTTATAAAAATTCTTCCAGGAATTTAACCCTTTATTTATAATATAAGCAGTAAAGGGGCACCTGGCTGGCACATGTGACTTCTGATCTCAGTATCATGAGTTCAAGTCCCATGTTGGGTGTAGAGCTTACTTTAAAAAATAAATAAAATAAATATAAGCGGTAAATATTTTTTCCCAGTTTGTCATTTTTCTTTTGATTTTGCTTAGGATTATGTGGTGAAATTTATTACAGTAGACTAGGGTCTTTCCCATTCTGATAGAAATGCTGCCTTAGACTCCTCTAGTACTTCTTTTTCATTTTTTTATTTTAATGGTTTCTAGCATTAAAATCTTCTCTAAGATATGGATCTACTATTTTTTTTCTTTCCAGATGGCTTTCTGTTGTATTTCACAATCTATTTACAAGTCTTGCTTGTAGCCCTCGTATTCTTTAAGGACAGGAAACTGGTCTTTTTAGTGACCTAATCCCGAAAACCTAGCATAACAGCTCATACATAGAAGACTCTCAATATTGATAACCATTTGAGAGAAACTCTGGTTCTGCACCGAATTCCACAGATAAAACCACTCTTTTTGACATCATCTGGGTGAATTTTGTTAAGAAAGAACAAGAAAGCTTCATTTTGAACACCTTTGTTAGAAACACGGGGACGTAATTCTGGGTGATACGGGAATACTTTTGAATCTCTCTGTCTCTAGCTTTATTTACTATCCACCAGGTTGGACTGCTATTTCTTCTAATGCTAATCAATTAATACTACAAATGTCAAACACTTATTTATCACCCTGCACACAAAGACCTCTACCCAAGGTCTGGAATGTGGGTGGGTAGGTAGATACTTTAACCTTATCTAACCTCTATACAATAATTAATTTTAATTGGTTTTCACACTGGTTACATGATCTCCTAACTTCTTGGTAGTGGTGTAACTCTGTAAAGAAACCGATTAAGAAAAGAAAAAAAAACAAAAAAAAAACCCTGATATGAAACTCTTAAGAAACAGATGTAAAATATGTTTTAAACGTTCTGTAAGCAAATATAAAACATACTTAAAACAAAGGAAATGTGTAGCTTCCATTGCTTGCGTTGGGTATTGCCTCTCTTCTCCCAAGGAACGTCACTGCCCTAAGCTCTGTTCCTCAGCACACACTGGCTGCTTCTGTAAATCACCTTCGGATTTATCTGATGATCAAAACTCTTTACCACCTGGTCACCGCTCTAACTCTAGTATTCCAAATGACTAACATTTTTAATGGTTCTTTGTAATCTCTCTGATCGGGAAATACATGTAGGCAAGCACATGTGCATGCAAACAGATTCTATCTTGCTTCTTCTCATGCTTGTGTGCTTCAGTCAAAAGAGGAAATGTTTTAGCAATAAAAGTACGGGGAGAAACTTAAAAAAAAACCACTGAAACACTACTTGAGATGAGCTGTGGTTGAGAGGAACCAAAAAGGATGATACGAGGTCATTCTTTCTTTCCAAGAATGGCCACTTCCCGTTAACAGAAATATTACAAATGATGATTAAAACATTTCTTTAATCCCCCTTAAATGAATCAGGTACCCCTTTACCATGGGCAAACTGTATCTACACACTGGCTTTCCCTTGTGTTTCTCAAAAGACTGCAGTAAAAACATTCTCCCGCTCGATGAAGTTTAGTTGGTCTATTTCTCTAACTAAAATTTTGGTTGCTAGTTTTTATGCTAGATGTACACATTTCACATAGTGGCTGAACATATAAGAAACATATATTTATCTTTATACTTAAATATATATGGCTTAATGACACTTCTTCAGCATGCTATCCTTACAGCAGACGATTCTATTTATTCAGAAAATAAGAAACCATCTATTTGAAATTATCTCTAGTAAAGCTTGTTAAATTACAACACATTCATTTGTAGAGCTATAATCCTCTCCATCCCTTATGCCACTGCCCCTACCCCAGCCACCTTTAAAAAGAAAAAATGGGGGGCACCTGGGTGGCACAGCAGTCAAGTGTCTGCCTTCGGCTCAGGGCATGATCCTGGCGTTATGGGATTGAGCCCCACATCAGGCTCCTCTGCTATGAGCCTGCTTCTTCCTCTCCCACTCCCCCTGCTTGTGTTCCCGCTCTCGCTGGCTGTCTCTGTCTCTGTCAAATAAATAAATAAAATCTTTAAAAAAATTTTTAAAAAAATGAAAAGAAAAAATGGAATTCTAACAAAGGGAGATAAAAGTACAGTAGAGTCCCAATAGCGTAATGCCGTAAGAAGATAACAGAAACAGAATCTGATGTGTCCATCTCAAATGGTTTTACTGAATTATGTCTCAATGATTTTTGAATCTTGACTAATAATGTATATGGCTAAAAAATACTAAATATTAAATGACACAATATTCTATAATAAAAAACAACAGTATTTACCATATTACTTGATCATATGTATTTAAATCCAAATGCACCCATTTATCATATATCAGGGTGTAACAGCTCCAGGTTATTTGAAGAACATCGCTTGATAAAGAGCAATGAAGACAGAGGAGTTGAAGGAATTTCTTCCACCTCCTTCCCCTACCACTGACCTTATAGTCCCCCCAAAATCGTTCATTCATGTTTTCAATTTGGAGTCTTCTTTTAATCGGGAATATAGCATATTCAACATGTATTGTAGTGATTCAGAGATGGTCAAAATTTCTTTGACACTTCTCCCACCGAGAGGTGGTGTCCACGTCCTTCACTGCTAGAGTCTGAATGGGCTCCGTGACTATTTTGACCAATAAAAGGATAGCGGAAGTGAGCTGCGCCAGTTTCTGAAACTAGGCTATAAGAGATTGGCAGCTTCTACTTCCTGTCCCTTGGAACACTCTCTTGAAACCCCACCTCTGGGAGAAGCCAGGGGCCATGCAGTAAGTCTGACCAGCCTGAGACAGCTGTGAGTGCAGAGAGTACCTGCTAGGTGTCCGCTGTTCCAGACATCCCAGCCCAGGCACCAAGACCAGTATCAAGGAACCATCTTAGGCCTTCTAATCTTAGCAAACACCTCATGAAGAAGAATGAGGATCCCAGACATATGGCCCCAATCTAGCTATCCCAGCAGTCTCCAGTTATTCAAGCAACCCCAGCTGGTGGCCACAAACACCATGTATGAGAGACAAGCTGTCCCTGCTGTGTCTGCTCTAATCCCTGACCCACAGAATCATCATGGATATGTTCTTGATTCTGGTGATGGTTTCACAGCTGTGTACCTATGTGTGTTTATCAAATTGTGTCTTTTATCCATGCGCAGTTTATTGTATATCAATTATACATCAATAGAGCTTTAAAAAAGAAAAAATAAATTATTGTTGTTTTATACCACTGAGTTTTCAGGTAGCTTATAATCTGACACTAGATAACCTGAATATGCATCTTCTGTATTTTATGTTTATTTTTTCCTGCTATTTATTAAAATGCTATTAAAATATAAACTTGACATACAAATTTAAAAGATATACCAAGCATTGTTTTTTTTATAATATTTGATTTGTTTTCATCTAATGTCTGTAATCAAGGCTATATGATCATTAAATGTGCTTCACATTTTAAAAAATCACATATAGATTAGTAGTAGTAGTAGTATTGGTATTATTTCTGACTTGAGATTTTCCCACCAGAAAAGATTCTAGGCATGCAGTATATTCACATATGAAATGTTTCTAGATTATAGTCCTTTCCCTAGAACGTATTAGGTGTTCAACAAATGTTTGCTAAAATAAAAAATGAAGCACGGCAGATTCTTAAGTAGAAATCTGTTTGTCTGAAACATCTTAATTAAAATATATTGCAAATGATTTCGGGGTACCAGCAGAGTATCTAAGATAGATTACTCAACATTGAACCAAAAAGTGCGGACACTAGGAAATCAATAAATAGCAAACATTCCTAGTAACTGGCACTCTTTCTATTCTCAGTTTTACACATGAGAACACTGAGGCTCGGATAGATAAAGTAAGGCCCCTAATATTAGAAAAAGCTCGCACATGGCAGAGCCGGACGGTGACTCCAACACCTAAGTGCCTAATCACTACTTCATTCTTGTACTTTCATTAGGAAATAACATTACAATCACACGTTTCACCAATAAGATCTATAAAATAACAAAAAAGAAAGAAAAGTCAGTAATCTTTATTCTGCCCGTTTCTTCTTTATCGTAGGTCAGATGTGCATGACGATGATTACAACCACATGTCATGAAAAATTAATGAGTGGTAAGACTACGTTCAAGATTTGCACACAAAGAATCTTTAGAAAAATCAACTTCTGGTCAAAATACCCTCCTTTTACCAAATCCAAAACCTCATTCAACCATTGTTCTCTATAACATTAGGAAGCATTTGGAAGAGACCATATTTTCCAAAGACTTCAGGGAGCAAGTAAGGGATGTAACAAAATTGAAAATAGAGAATTTTGTTTAAAAGTTTTAATATTAGGGGTGCCTGGGTGGCTCAGTCGTTAAGCGTCTGCCTTCGGCTCAGGTCATGATCCCAGGGTACCGGGATCGAGCCCCGCATAGGGCTCCTTTCTGAGCAGGAAGCCTGCTTCTCCCTCTCACACTCCCCTTGCTTGTGTTCCCTCTCTCGCTGTGCCTCTCTCTGTCTAATAAATAAAATCTTTAAAAAAAAGTTTTAATATTAAAAATAGCATACATTCATATTTATGCCTGATTTTCTAATATATATTAGGCATATTTATATTAAATACGTATCACTTTAAAATATATTTATGTATTTATAAAAATATATATATCAAATCCGGCATAAATACGAATGTATGCTCTATTATTAATTTTTATGTGTAAATTTTTATATTTGAAATATGTATTTATTATTTGAAAATATACTTTTGATAACAAAATTGGAATTCAGAACAGTAAGAAAGTAGGGAGGAAGCATGCTTTATGAACAATTAGTTTTAACGAGTCTTTTTTTTTAATATATATTTTTTAAGATTTTATTTATTTATTCATCAGAGAACACAAGCAGGGGGAGCTGCAGGCTTGCTGCTGAACAAGGATCCTGATGCAGAACTTGATCCCAGGACCCTGGGATCATGACCTGAGCCAAAGGGAGATGCTTAATCCACTGAACCACCCAGGCATCCCTTAACAAGTCTTTTTAATCTAAACAAACAAAAAAGTCCTGCATTTTCTCAATAAATATGCTTATTCTGTGTTTTAAGTCTCAAGAAGTTACTGCAGAAATTCTTCAGAAGAAATAATCTTCATTTGATATTACCATGACTATGCTTTTTACTGATTGTATATTAAGTTCTTTGTTCACTAAGCATTGATAAGCATGAAAAATCTTTGTACTCTGTGTAAGAATGCTAAAAAATGTAGATTTTCTCAAGAGATTTGAGTAATAGCTTTCATTATTGTTCAGAGGAAACTCTGGTATTTGCATATTTTTGGTTTGTTTTAAATAAATTCATCATTGGAATTCTGTTAAGTTTCACTTCTAGACTCCATAGAATTTTAAATTTAGAAGCTATATACTAATAAATTAAAAAAATTAAAATTCTCATTTAAAAAATTTCAAGATTCTTAGCAATAACTTATGCTTTTTAAAGATTTTATTTTTAAAAAATTTATCTGTCAGAAAGAGAGAGTGAGCACACAAACAGGGGGGCCGCAGGCAGAGAAGCAGACTCCCCACCGAGCAAAGAGCACGATGTGGGATTCGATCCCAGGACCCTGGGATCATGACCTGAGCCGAAGGCAGACACTTAACTGACTGAGCCACCCAGGCATCACAATAACTTATGCTTTTTAAAATATCAGAAAGCATATGAGAAAAGGAAAATAAGACATTCTTTGTACTCTTGTAATCCAATTCATGAACTAGTTACTACACTTAAGACAGGAAAATGACCCTTGTTGAGATAATTCATTTTTCTAGTTAATAATTAATATTTTATAATATGACCTGACCAAGTCTACAGGCTCTTTTTTCTTTACGATTTCACTAAGTGTCTTCAAATCTATTAATATGTTACTTATTTTGGATGATCTATTGCCTCATCCAATGCTTGCCAATTTTTCAAAAACATTAAAATAAGTAGCTGTAGTTGGTAGTTTGCTTAGAAAAGAATATTACCTTATGTTCACTTAAATTCAACTTCTTCAACACTTCTTCACAAAAGTCATTGATTAAGCATGCCATTGGGGCCTCTGGGTTATACAATGCGTATAATTTTTCTTTAAAAATTACCCATTTCACTGACGTATACCCCAGGATAGAAGTTTTAGTATTTTGCTGGTGCAATTAGTGATGCCTGTTCACCAACATGTTCTGTTTAGTGCACTGCTTCGTCAGGTGCCAACATGGAAGTCTGCATGACTTCGATTGCCGAGTTTTCTCAAACTCATACATTTCCAGACATTTTTCTTACTACATGGTTCAGGTGCTATGCTGATAGATGTTGATGACATTTAAATATCATTATACAGCAGTAATTAGAGGGTAAGAAAAAAAATGCAATACCTCCCATTTCTTTGAAATTGTATAAACAGATGGCTTCTCGGCACGAAACCCCAACTAAAATTAGGGATGTGCCAGCACTTAAATGCATAAACCCATTTCATTTGAGTAAAATAAATATTAAGTTTCGTCTATCTTTTAGCACATGCTCAAGTATTATAATAAAATTTAAACTGATTTCATTTATTGAATTCTCTAACTTTAAAGCATAATCTACCATAAGCCAATTTGAGCATCATTTATATTACTTACGTTACATAAGTTTAAATCTATGAATGTATAATGGTACTAATCAAACAAATATCATCATTGGTCACCTTTAAGGGTATTAAGGAACCAACTCATTATTCTGAAAATCAATAAATAAAGGGAAAGAATTAAACATCTTTTCTGCCTTTCCATTAAGAAAGGACAACCGATGGACAACCAAATGATTGATGAGGGAAAGTTTCTCTTTATGGAAATAACTGAACAAATAAAAGAAAAGGAATGACAATTAGAATAACACCATTTGGGGGGCGCCTGGGTGGCACAGCAGTTAAGCATCTGCCTTCGGCTCAGGGCGTGATCCTGGCAGTATGGGATCGAGCCCCACATCAGGCTCCTCTGCTATGAGCCTGCTTCTTCCTCTCCCACTCCCCCTGCTTGTGTTCCCTCTCTCGCTGACTGTCTCTATCTCTGTCGAATAAATAAATAAAATCTTAAAAAAAAAATAAAAACACCATTTGGCAACTCTATATTAATGAATGGATTTAAGCAAAAATCAATGGCTTTAAACATCACAAAAAAAGAAATGACTGAACATTTGGTGCCTCCTGATGGAAATACATCACTTGTGATATAGTCCTATGAATCTGAATCTGATCAACTTCTAGATCGATCGATCAATTTACAGTAAATACAAGAAATATAGGAAAGACAAAGTAATGTATTAAATGATAGCATGTGGTGCAGTCAGCAAAATCCATACTCTGGACACTTAATGAACAAATAACTCGGTTTCTTGTACAAGTATGTTGCAAGGGAAAATAGAGATGGATAAATTCAGACATAACATTATATAGTGTTTTTAGACTTTTTTTAAAAAAACTATTTGTGTTCCGGAGATCTTTCCTATCAACTCACTAATAATTAAGATAGCAATATAATCTACCTTTCTAATTTTTAAGCTATCATTTCTCTCTTTTCTAAGGTAACAATAACAATAGTAAAATTCTCAAGCTAGAAAGCAGTTTCTTTCCCATTGAGGAAAGAGCAAAAGCAAGCTTGTGAAATTCTTTACATCCTCAGGTAGAGACAATCTTTCCATTTTTACCAAGGAGTCCTGTATTAGTTTCCTGCAGCTACCATAACAAAGTACCACCGACTGGATGGTTTAAACAGCAGATATTTCTTTTCCCTAAATTCCGGAGGCTGAAAATCCAAAATCAAGGTGCTGATAGATTTAGTGTCTTCTGAGGCCCTGCTCCTTGGCTTGCAGATGGCTACTTTTTCATTGTGTCTTCACATGATCTTTTCTCTCCATGCATGTGTGAACCCCTGGTGTCCCTCAATGTGGACAATCTATTTCTTCTTATGAGGACACCAGTCATGTTTATTTGAATTTAATCACCTCTTTAAAGATCCTGTCCCCAAATACAGTCACATTCTAAAGTACTGGGGGTTAGTGCTTCGACATGAATGGGGTGGGGAGAGGGCACACAGTTAAGTCTATAACAAGACCATTCAGAATCTCACCTATTTATTGATAATATCAATGCCATATTAACTGCTTAAAATGCTTTGAAATTTAGAAAAAAACCTTCAATGTTTGCTCAAAGCTAAACCCCTGAAGCTCATGAAATTAATCACGTAAGCTACACTTTGCAAAGTGTAGTCCCTGCCTGACTCTCAGGTTCTAGTTCTTCAGACCTGTGCTCTCCAATGTGGTAGCCACGTGACCATAGAGCACTTGAAATGTGACTGCTCCAAACTGAGGTGTGTTGTTAAGTATAAAATACACTGGATTCCACAGACTTGGTAAGAAAAAAAAAGTAAAATATCTCAGTTAAGTTTCATGTTGATTACATATTGAAGATCTTTGGATTTTTGATTTCATGTTTGTTCTTTTTTTTTAAAATATGATTACTAAGAAAGTTTAAAATTACATGTGGCTCTCATTATATTTCTCTTGGTGTTTTCCAAAATATGGGTGTATCATTTGACCTAAGACTTGCTTTGAGAGCTTTCTTACACTTCCAATTTATAACTCTCCCCAAGAATCCCTTCTCTTTTCTCACCCCCACTACACAGGTATAGAATTGTAGCACAATATCCACTCCTTAACTTACATTTGAAACCTAAGGAACAGTGTCCAACTTGTTAGGAAGACAACCTGTAAGCCTAACTTTATGAATTCAATTGAAATGTGTTGTATTGAAATCTTAAGTGACAAGTAGTTCTGTTGCCTTTCACCTTTCCCAGAAATGAGAGAAGCTGTAATTAACAGCAATTGACAAAGGTATTTATTTTTCATTTAGTAGTAGTATTTAAAAAGTCATACGTTCTAATTTTATCAAAACACTTGAATTGGGATTATCAGGATTCCTAGAAATTTTGCAGTAATTATTTTATATATTTGCAACTGCTAGATCTTATGGGGTAGTTTGTTTTGTTTTAAAGTTGCTGTTGAGGGGCACTTGGCTGGGTCAGTCTGTAGAGCATGTGACTCTTGATCTGGGGGTTGTAAATTCTAGCTCCAGGTTGGGTGCTATTACTTAAAAACAAAGTTGCTGTTGAGCAGTTGAGAGGAACTGTAGATAGAAGTATTTCAGGGATCAGTAATCTATCACTCTTTTCAGGTACATAAATATAGTTAGCATTCACATCTTTTAAAAGTATTTATTTACCATTTTAAAAATTGCACTGTTGGATGTAATTTAAAGGATGCTGGAACTTAATCCCAGCAAGGACTGGAATATTTACAGATTGAAAGCATTTTAAAATTCATATTTGCTACACCCTGTTTTAAGCACTTTCATATAGCTGGGAAGTGGAAAGGGGAAAAAATGCTCAATATTGCACAGTGAATGATTAAAGGAAAAATAAAAGCTAATAGCCCTGTTACTGAACCAATTTTTTAATTTCCAAGCAAACTTAACTCTGTTAAACTACATCCCCTTTCCAAAGTATATGAATGCAAAAAGCACCCTTTCCCCAAATTTTTAATTGCAAAATTTTATTGTTTATATACATGAAAGGAAAATGTAGATACACTGCATTGTTTCTCAAACATATCATCAAGACCTATCATTAAAATGTTTAGTTGACTTGTTAACATAGAACTCACCTTCAATGGATATAATTATATATCCTAAGTATAATGTCAAGCATACCATCCAAATCCCTTAAACTGAGTAAGTTATACTTACCATCAACGCTTAAGATTTTAAGTTTTTCTCTAAAATTTGCATTTTAAAATTAAATTTGTAAAAAATCCTATTTTAGCAAGCTTGATTATATCAACTGGTAAAACTTTATTTTACAAGAGGAATTGAATCAAATGATAATTATAATCCAGAGGAAGTATTTTATAACCATAGCAAATGCCATTATACATACTGCCAATACAGATTTAATAGACAATACTGAACTGTACAAGAGTTATTTATTTTTCCTTAATCTCAAAGCTATTGTTAGTAATACAAAAAGCCATATTAACATTTTTCCATTAGAAAACAATGTGATGTACAAAACTTTGGATGAAAAGATATATGTCAAATTTCATTTAATCTCTTGGTGGAAAATCCACCACTCCGTCAATACCACCCAAAGTGTTTTAGGCAATTAAAATCAAAATAATGCATCTTAATTCCAGCTGTTAAAACAACAAGCCTAGCAATATAGTTGGCTACACAGTATTTTTGACTACTCATGAGTTAATTTTTAAAATCCATTTTTTTGAGTCCTCCCACACAGTAGGCCCTATACTTGGCCAAGCAGGTATTTGAGAAAAAGTTGGTAAGGTAGGAAATACTCCATAAAGCAGTCCTTTGGTTACCAGATTTGACTTTTAACTTTCAAACATCCTTCAAGATCAACACACCCCAACTAAAAGTACATACTTTTCCAAATGCTATTTTTATTAGTGGGGAAGGTATTTGGTAAGGAAAGGGCATGAACTATTATTTATGATCCATTATTCCACTTAATAGCACGTCAAAAGCTAATTTACTTCTCTAAGGAGTTTAGATTCGGTGCTCAGTTGTTACAAATGTGGTTCACTGATTGTGAACCTTACAAGGCATACTGCTCAAAAACGGCACAGCAGGTGTGCAATAAACTATTTTCCTTTGCATTTAATGAAGTAATGGTATTTAATACATACTTTTATCTTCAAATTCAATTCAGTTTAGGATCCAGTGAAGAAAAAAATAAATCCAGTTACGGGGTGGTAAGAGCAAAGGTGAAACTAGTAAGGATTATTACTATATAAGGAAGTATTATTCTCTATCTTTTTGAGTAACAAGATACTAACACACTACTTTCATTTAAAAAAACTGCTTGCAACTATTGAATTGAGGCAAGTACTAAAGGCCCATAAACTGACAATGTTGCCCATTTGTCACCATTACTTCTTTACATAAGCCTGTTTTCCTAAGGTGTAACACATAACCTAAGCAACATTTGGAAATTAGCCAAGCACTAAGCAATTACAATGGCAGGTAACACACCATCAGTTTTTGAAACACATTTGGCCACATTTGTGGCTCATCTGCAGTTTGGATTAAATACTCTCACTCAAAGTTTCTGGACCTGCATGACAAAAAATTGTATTTTTATGAAATTTCACGTGACATTTAAATAGTCTTCGGGTCACATCACTTTTATATCAGATGATCCATTCTGACATGCTATAACTATGATAAAAATAACTTGAATTTTTAAATGAAAACTCAACGTCAATGCAGGTAAATGGTACAGACATGGAATGTTTGAAAGATCTTCCTGTATGTAATCTGACGCTGCTGATTATGAATTTCAGAGTTTGGAAACTTCAGATTAAAAACCACAAGAAAAGTTACTCTTGATGGCATGCAAGATGTTCCTCAAAATTACCCTTATGACCTAGAGGTCTCAGTATTTTATCAGAACATAAACAAACACAACAAATTTGTACATTTTATTCACATTTATTTTTCGCTTTTAGTGTGCTCACAGAAAATTAGAACACCTTAAGCAGGAGTTTAATAGCAATTTTTGTAAGCAAAGTTACATTCCATCTCTAAGTCAAATTGGTCAAAGCTTCTCCAGTATTTACAAAACATGATAGACAAGATGCTACACAAAACCATTGCATCTGAAGATTTTTTTCCTTTATTTTCAAAGACGACTGGAAAAGAAAGCATTGTCTGCTGTAATCAAAAACATACCACAGTATAAACAGTAACCATTCCACTTATCACAGCTTGGTTGAGTTTAAAATTTGTGTTTAAAAGGTCCAAGATGACTGCAGTTTTACAAAAATGGGCAGGGTGGAAAGTTGCAAACTTCATGTGCTTCTGGATATCAAGATTTGTTTTTATACAATAGTCACAGTTAAAAACACCCTGCTGGTAATACATAATTACACTTTATTAAGGTCATACACTTATCACAGCTTGGTTGAGTTATACAACTTGTAGTTCTACTTAATCACTGACTGGTACAGCTAACATGAGATAAGTGAAAAGTTCCTATGGTTTAAATGAACTCCTAAGACTATGACTTTTTAAAAATCTGGGTATTGGTGTTTTTTTCTTTCCTTCTTAGTCAAGACTTGTAGTGTTGTAAACCTGCCTCACAAAATACATCGTAATAACTTTTCTTCAAAAAAAAAAAAAAGACTAAGCCTTTACACCATCATTTCTAGTGGTACATTATTCTTGGCAATGTTACGCACCACTTCCATTACCCCATCGTGGCCCCTATCACTTCATTTGATATCCCTTTTGACCCACCCATCTCCTTCATATATGGGCATGTCCATAGATTGACAAAGAAAGTTTACATTTTTGAATAAAGATGCAAAGTATGCAAAAAACATTAATACTGATGCAAAAAATAAAAACAAGAGAGAAACAAGGCAGAGGAAGGTGTTTAAGCTCTCCTCGACCTGTTGGAATGGTGATAACAGAATGATTTGAGATGGGATCTGTGGGGAAGGAGGGGGAACAAAATTTGCTGCTTAAAAAAAAGTAAAATAAAAAAAGACATCTTTAAAATCAATCCCTGGTTGTAGACAAGTTCTCCAAAACCAGTACCTGGCACCACTCCAACAAACAAACGGGGGGAGAAAAGTTCTTCGATTATCTCAAAACTCGGGCCCTTTTACTCTGCCGCCTCCGCTGGGGGGGCTTCTGGACTGCACTCGGGCTGGGCCTCCTGTGAGGGGGCTGCGCAGGCTGACGAGGCTGACGCGGCCGCCGCCTCCTCCGCGGGCGCCGCCTCCTGCTCCGGGGGCGCACCGGGCCCGGCGGCTGAAGGCGCCTCGCAGGCAGCGGCGCTGGCCCCGGCCTCCTCGGCCTTCTCCTCCGCCTTGCTGGGCTCCTCGGGGGCCTTGGCCTCCTCGCTGGCGGGCGGCTTCTCGGGCGCGACGGCGGCCTCCTCGGGCTTGGCCTCCTGCGGGTCGCCACCCGCCGCCCCCTCCTCACCCGCCGCGGC